>NW_017257296.1:197800-209094 GCF_001594055.1 Mycetomoellerius zeteki
TATATAATTTTAGTAAAATATTATTAAAATGTTATATTTAATATTCTGAGAGAATATGCCTAAAATATTATTTAATATTATGCGCTTATAGAGATGATCGCGACTGTTACAATTCTAAGTTTTTAAGTTTAATGTTCCATTTTTAAATAAAAATTCAATGAGAAAATCGCTGGGGAAAAAGTAAATTATGAATAAATTTGTAGAAACCGAGGATTTAATATTTAATAGTTTTAAAACCAGTTTTAGAACCAGTTTTGGAACCAGTTGCTTACATTTTTCGCATTCGGGATCTTTGCTTTCTCCCTCTTCTCAACGCCCTATTATATATCTATCTCTCTTTTAAGTGCAAAAATTTTCGGGAAGTCAAGCAAACAGGATCTACCGATGAACGTAGCACGAAAAATTAAGGTCATTTGAGGTCACGGCTCGCAGACAAATCGCGACTCACGACAGTTTATCAATCTGCGGGCTGATGGTCTGATCATTGTCTTGCCTGATCATAAAAATGGCGCATATATTAAGATCCAAGTTCGTTCATCTGTCATTAAAGTACGCTAATCCCGTCGCGCTTCGCATTCCTGTGCCTTTAAAATATCAACGGTTATGTTTTCACACCAGTACTATTCTCGATGGTACGACATTTATTCAAAAACTATGATTTTTTTTCTTGCAAAGTTAGTCGATTTTGAGGTTACCTCTTAAAAAGTGAACCAAATTTTATGGAAAGAAAATCTGTGAGAGATAAAATTATCTCGTTTACCATATGAACGTTAAACGAAAGTGTCGAAAACGAATGCCTGATAGTTGTAAATTAAACCTTTTGCTGCGCTCGATAAACAAATTTCCGCGTCCTTCTGATTATGCAATCAATTTTTCAATTTTTACACGATACCTGGCATTCAATATGTTTGCAATCTTTTCAGCATAATTTCTTTTTCCAGCGATTTTCGTACTTAAACATTACTTTGCAGAAAAAATATTTTATTCTCAACACTGCATATCTATATTTATTGCAAATTTATAATAATGAAAGTTTTAATTTATGAAGATGAAAATAGAGACATTTGTTTTCAGTAATGGGAAAAGAATTGTCGATGCCATCATTATCACCTACTATGGAAAGTGGCACCATAGTGAAATGGTTAAAAAAGGAAGGTGACAAGATCGAGCCTGGTGACGCTGTTGCAGAAATTCAGACCGACAAAGCCATTGTCACAATGGAATTTGACGACGAAGGTGTGATGGCGAAAATAATCGTACGTAATGTAGCAATAAATTAATCAAATTGTATAGATTATATCTGATTTATACAACATATGTTGATTAGGTACCTGAAGGAACAAAAGATATTAAAGTAGGAACTCTGATAGCTCTCACTGTAGAGGCTGATGAAGATTGGAAAACGGTAGAAATGCCAGCTGGTCTAGCAAAAGCTTCTTCAGCAGCTCCATCCTCTACTGAGACAACCCCATCTGTTACGAAAACAGAACCACCACCTGGCCAGTATGATTCTTTTATACACTATGCTTTAAAGTAATACTGAAATAATGCTCCTTTATTTAGTTCCTTTAATAAATATACTAGGTTTAAAATAATGCTGAATGTATATAATGCTTACAAATCTACAGTTAACATTTTTGGAAACTGTTTCTAAATATTTCATTCATTTCAGACAAAACATTGCCATGCCTGCCTTGTCGCCAACTATGACAACAGGTACAATTGTAAAGTGGCTGAAGCAGGAAGGTGATGAAATACAACCAGGTGATGCGTTAGCAGACATACAGACAGACAAAGCCGTCATGTCCTTCGAATTGGAGGAAGAAGGAGTACTCGCAAAAATTCTTGTACACATTTAATTATTAATGATAAAAAATTCTACATTACGGTTATTTCTTAGATTAATTAATATTTATTTATTAGATTCCAGAAGGATCTCAAGTACAAATTGGACAGTTGATAGCTGTTGTGGTTGAAAAAGGAATGGACTGGAAACAAGCTGTTATCCCGACATCAACTGAATCAGCAACACCTGCAGCACCAAGTCCTGCTAAACCGACTGCACCAGCTGGTGCAAAACCACCCTCAAATGGGCAGTATGTATTAATTTTTTAAATAGTTGTCATATAGTTAAATTAATTTTATTTATTTATTATTTTCAAATTTAACATAACATACTCTTGCAAATAAATAATTATATTGCAATTAATATATTTTTTTGTACAGAGTGTATGGTTTAGCGGTAAAGAGATTATTGGAAGAATATGGCCTGAGTACTGGAACAATCAAGGGCACTGGACGTACGAATCGTTTATTGAAGAGCGATGTTCTGATGTACATTCAGACGCACAATGTTAAAAAAGTTACGCCTAAATCTGGTAAATATGATATATTGGAATAATACCGTCTCTCTTGAAACATCTATATAACATTTAATACTTATTTTACGGTTATTTTTTACAGCACCTCCTCCAGAGGCTGTTAAAGCACCAAGTTTAGAAGAGATATCTGTCCCATCTGGCCGACCGTCTCCATACGAAGATATCGAAATATCCAACATTCGTGCTGTTATCGCTAAACGACTTGGAGAGTCGAAGGTATGATATTACGACATATTTGTAATGAAATTTAATTAATTATTTAATTTAATCAAAGCGACTTTTCTTTTTCAGAGTACTATACCGCACTCTTACGCAGTTATGGATATAAACATCGATAAATTAATCGAGCTCCGTGGAAAGTTAAAGACGGAGGATATAAGTGTGTCAGTTAACGATTTTATTACTAAGGCTACAGCTCATGCGCTTGTTGAATGTCCTGATATAAATACGTTATATCAAAATGGACAGGTTAGTACGATTAACTTCACTGTGATATAATTATATTGAGATACGCAATTCAATTATCATATTAACAGTCGACGACTATGTTAGGTTGTTCGAGTTCCAAAAGTAGATGTGTCTGTAGCAGTTGCGACAAAAAATGGTCTGATTACTCCAATAATATTCGATACTGCCACTAAAAGCTTAACGGATATTTCTAAAAATATTCGAGAATTAGCCGAAAAAGCGAGAAAGGGACAGCTCAAACCACACGAGTTCCAAGGAGGAACATTTACGTAAGCCTTGATCGATAATACACGTAAAGTATGTTTGTATATGTATACGTGTATATACTATATATGTAATTTTATTATACAGAATTTCGAATTTGGGAATGTTTGGCATCAAAGAGTTTTCCGCTATTATAAATCCTCCACAAACTGCTATTCTTGCTGTAGGGGCGGGACGAGAAGAACTGGGTAATTTTTGCGAAAAACGTTTTGTGAATAATACCAAACTAATTTTTCTAGCTGCAATTAATAATATTTTTACAATGTCTCGCAGATTCTTCTTTAATAAAGGTAACAAAAATGTCAGTAAAGCTTTCGTACGATAGACGAGCGATTGACGAGGATCAAGCGGCTAATTTCTTGGCTATTTTAAAAGCAACGCTAGAGGATCCAATTTTTCTCGCAGCAGGTGGGATGCAGGCACTGAGGTATAGACGTGATGCATATTGATCGTTTCTAAATAATCTCTTGTTTAGAGTGTTTATTACAAAAACAGCTTTCTTGCATCAAGAGAGTTAAATATTATTGTTTTTGTAACTATGTTACTATGCTTTTTTAAAAATATAATTTAAGTAGAAGAAAGCTCAATATTAATTAATATAATTTGTATATGTAATGTATATAATTGCTGGCTGTTTTTGAAATAAACACAAGAATTAATTAATATTAATTCTATTCTTTGTGCCAGATATATAATAAAAAATATAAAGTAATTTATATATTTATGTGACAGTGTTTTGCAAATAACTCTGTTCATTGTCAATTCAAATGATTCTGTTATCAAAAACTTTGACCAAAGGAAATAATTTATGTATTTATACTGCCAAAATGGACACATTCTCACATTTGTAAATTAATTAGTGAACATTAAGGGAATCTAAATATTAAATGTTAATTGTGATTTTTTTTTAAACGTTCTCTATAATGTTTTAGTATAATTTTTTAAAATTGACAGAGAATAAGTGTCCATTGTTCTGTATTTAAAATCTTGTAAATAATAATTAGAACGTTAATATTTATGTAAGTCTACTTTTTGTAAAAATCTGCAAATTATTGACCCCGTGATATAACACATAGGAATCATATGTATATCTTTCGAGTTAAAATTATGAAATATATAAATATCTTCATTGTATATTATTATAAATATTTAGATATAAATTTATGTCCGAATATTAAAAAATTTGTGGAATAAAGCACATAATTTACTTCTAATTAATTTATTAATTGGAAATATGTATCAATAAATGGCTCACTTGTATATTACTTGTAATTTATAATAAAATAGGATTATCAGGTTATTTTAATGATAATATGGAATGAACATATTCATTTCCTAAATAAAATATTTATTGTCTAAAGTACGTGATATCTTACGGATGTATCAATATCCATTTATATCCATATACAGAAAAATAATATATTACAATTATTATATATGCAGTTCTGAAAGTCACATAATAGCATCTCATAATGTCTTTTAGAAAGCATAAATTAACATTCTGTACAAATATTTAACTTTTATTATAGTCACAACTTTATTATTATTGCTTGGTGATATTTTTATGCTTATTATTAATTAGAATTATTTGTAGTTATTTAAGGCATTTCTCGCATTTTATTTTGATTTTAATAATCTTTTTTAGAAACTTTGAATACTTATATCTTATCGAAACTAATAAAATATATATAAATAATGTTTTATTCCAAATCGTGCAAACGATTACAATACTGTTTAAATATATTTGCAACATATGCTCATCAATATATGTTTAATATGTTACACGATTGAAGACAACACTTGTCTTGCTTATGTTAATTATAATAATGATATACTTTGAACTGTTGTCTCAACTTGATATTTTCATGTATGGTAATTTAATATAGTGTATATAGTAAAACACAAAAATTATACTCTATGGAAGTATTTAATACAACTTAACGTTTATCACAGTCGTGATTTCATATATACTTGATATTACTGCTCAAATCATCTTAAATATCTAGATAAGGATAGAATATTCACTTTTTATACAGTAATCCAATCGTATTACACATTCATTATAAACACGTTGCATATAAACACTATTGAATATCAGTTTATATACATATATCAGCTATTTAAAAATATAGCTATATGAATATTATGTTTGAGCAATATCGCGCTCTTAGAAAATACAAAAGTTTTCACAAAAATGTATATGTTTTATAAAAGTAGGAATAAAAGTCTTACAAAAGTTAGATGTGTGTGTGTGTGTGTGTGTGTGTGTGTGTGTGTGTGTGTGTGTGTGTGTGTGTATATGTGAGTGTGTGCACATCTTATTAATTTTATAAATGCATTGTACGGTGGTTGTCGTTACATAATTCATAACAGTTAATTTTCAATGCATTGCCTGATGATAACAGTATCACTTGATTTCGTTCACAAAATAATTTCATATACTAATATAACGTACAACTTTTCCTATAAATTTGAAAATGATTTATAATTTTATATTTTATAATATTTATTTTTTTTACTATATTACTTTTAATTAAACTTATAAATCTCATTTTCAAATTTATAAGAAAAGTTGTACGTTGAAATATTAGTATTAGTCACATATGAAATCATTTTGTTCACGAAATCGAGTGATATAAATTTTATATTATCAAACATGTACGAACCTTATCTAGTTTATTTTTTGGAAAGAGTTAAGAGCTTCAAATTTGAGGGACTTTCATTGTTATCAGAATTATATAACTGATTCTGTCTCTCTGATATCTTAATTGTTCTGTACACTGATGTAAGTACAGTTTTTTTTTTAAGAAAAATATTCTGTACTATGAACTTTTTATAATCAATATTAAAAATACAATATTTCAAAATATTGTATAAATTCCACTCATCCTTCAAAAGAGCACATAAAAATGCATTCTGTTCCACAATTATCTACAGCTAAAACATTCCATTTGTTGTTTTGATAAATACTTGAATAGTAAAATGCACATCGACATAGTATCATTGAGCGGAAATATACCTGAGTAAAATCCTAATTCATCATGAATTATATTGCACATAACAAAGTGGATGACATTTCTAGAGATGCAACGAGTAGTATATTCAACACCTAACCGAATACCGAATATTCGACAATATTCGACAACCATATGCCGAATAACTGAATATTAAGCACGATTTTAACAAAAACAATGCGACGACTCTTCCGACCGCGTCCCCATTCACGTGTGATGGGCTTTCTACAGTCATTACCTAAGTTTTGAGTCTTAAACCATAGGATACATTGACCAATTATAGTCGTTTATTCATCTCACATTCAACTGTGACTCAAAGAATTAAAGCTTAAGAAATGGCTTATCATAGAATGTAACAGGTTCGTCCGCTAACAATTAGTATAGTTTAGATTGCGCGACGTAAAAGGTGTTTGCTTTTAGCAAAGTTAGTATTTTCATTACTTTTGTGAAGAGCGTACACATGGCCTCAACAAATAGAAAGAAATCGTCTATATTTCATAGTTCCATTTAATTTAATTTCCTTTCATTTTTAGTAATTTTTACGATCAAGACTATTCGATATTTGGTCAAATATGGACCGAACTATTGGACTATAATATTCGGTATTCAGCCGAATGGTAAAAATGTTGCCAATTAGGCAGAACACCGAATAGCCTAATATTCGTTGCGACTCTACTTATTTTAAAAAATCGATAAATTTACCTAAACATTTTCGCAAGTGATTTTCACGATACTATCTTGCAAGAGTAATGATCATGATATAATTAAGTAGCATTAAAAATAACTATTTAGATTGTTTGAACGACAACACGTTATGTGAATAAAATAATCTTAAAATGACCTATCAAGCGTTACCATTACGCTTTGGTTTCATATAACGTATAAACCAACATAGTGGAAATAAAAACGAAGGGCAGTTAAATAAGTTTAAGATGTTAAAATAAAAATAATAATAATTACGAAATTCTTTTGAGGCTTTCGGTTACAAAGTATCTTCTTATCATAA
The DNA here is from genome assembly GCF_001594055.1 of Mycetomoellerius zeteki. Taxonomy (NCBI): domain Eukaryota; kingdom Metazoa; phylum Arthropoda; class Insecta; order Hymenoptera; family Formicidae; genus Mycetomoellerius; species Mycetomoellerius zeteki. The sequence continues at coordinate 204,934 of NW_017257296.1, forward strand.
TTTAGCGCAACATACAAGCAGCAATGAAGTATCGTGAAATGGTATATTATGAATATTACAGTTTTTTAAATAAATATTTAGTGAAATGCTTTGTGGAGAATTCTTTGCGCCGCACGGATCAGTGGAGTGAGTGTAGATAATTCCGCACAGTTTTCTAGGAACGGATGAGAGAGTAACTCGTCAGCAGTCGCTCTCTCATCAACTTCCGCAGCGAGACATCTCTCCAAGAAATTTTGGAACGTCGGACTGAGGCTGTCCCACCTTGGAATGGACGGTTTACCAATGGCAGCGATCAAATATAATGCTCTCAATGGTGTCTCTTTCATGTAAGGTGGTTCTCCTTCGATCATTTCAATAGCCATTATACCTAACGACCAGATGTCCACCTTCTTGCCGTACTGTTTCCTTGTTACTACTTCTGGTGCCATCCAATATGGAGTGCCAACCATAGTCTGCCGTTTTTCATCACCGTCGATATTCGCGCAGAAGCCAAAATCTGTTACTTTTACTGTACCATTCATTCCCAACAGCACATTGTCTGACTTAATGTCTCTATGAATAATGCCTCTAGTATGCAGGAAGCTTATTGCTTTCAGGACCTCTCTGCAGACAGCTGCGATTTGAACTTCCTTCATCACTGTCTCAGTGACGACGTCTGTGAGTGGCCCACCCTCTAGCAGTTCCATAACTACCCAAAGATGTTCGTCCACAAGGTAAGCGTCAAGGAAATTAACCAAATTTGGATGTTGGAACTCCTTGAGAATCTTGATCTCAGTTAGTATCAACTCCTTCTTTGGTTGCTTCGACAAATCTATATCCTTCACAGCTACCTTCTGACTGTACTGAAGATCAGTGGCTATGAACACAGTTCCAGAGGCACCAGCGCCAACCTCTTTAGTTCTTTCGAAGCGCAAGTTAGGATCTCCGAGTTGGCAGATAGCCCTGAGTTCCTCATATACCTGTTCATCGCTGAGTCTTACACCCGTATACTCCGTCTTCCTTCGCAGAATAGGACTCTCCTCTATTCTGCTTGGCAAAACATTTTCTTCCTCCTCTTCTTCCCTTGACGGAACGTCCTCATCGTTACTGATCCTATATGTGTTTAGATCCTCTAGTATCTCGGTGAGAGTCTTCTCTACTCTGTCGCACTTACGTGGAGCCGGTTTCGGTGGTTTCGGAGGTTTTGGCGGTTTTGGTGGTTTTGGTGGCTTGTTTACTTTCGGCGGTAGCTCAGGTAACGTCTGCTCGTCCGTCAAACTCTCAGAAGTTAAGCGATCGTCATCAGACCCGTCCAACTGATACTTCTTTGTCAGGATGTTGTTAATCTCCTGCGACTCTTCCTCGATCAGATCCTGAGTAACGAACGGCTTGAAGACCTCCTGGTCCTGCGGCTTGCGCTTGATCGAGTAATTGTAAAACTTGATGGCCTGCAAAGCAGCGTCGGGATGCTCGTTCTGCTCCGATTTGGAGATCTGGGTGTTGAGCAAACGTATCCATGGATCTGGCAGACCCTCCAGCTGCCCGGTCTCGGCATTTTTGCTCACGTGAAATTTGTGCGAGACGTTAGTCGGCAGACCAATCTCCGCAGCCACGGTGTCGACGTGAGGACCGCTCCTCTTCTTTGAGAAAAGCTTTGTCAGGTTCAGACTCATTCTCGCGCGCACTCTCGCGCTTCTCTTCCTTATTTTCGCTCCTTCGCGACCGCGCGTAGTAATTTTCGAGAATAAAAAAAAAGAGGGAAAAATAGACGGATCCGCGATTTCAAATATTCTCAATACTCATACTAATGTTCTGTAACGTGTGTTCTGCAAATTATTGTCCGCCACAACGATCACATCGTCGAGTTTCACGCCCGATTACACGCCGGCGGACTAGAGTGACTAGAGTATCTCTAGTAACTCTACGGCACACAGACGTCATCAGTACTGACCAAAGACAGAGAATGGACTGCGCGATTCATATCTAAGTAGTATTCAAATGTGGTCGACAATGGGTGTATTCCGAACCGGATTAGCTTAGCTTATTTTTTCCCTTGGATGTTGGCAGTTCCGTAATGCGGGGTCTACAATGGTCTACAATAGAAGTCGTAGCAATCGTAGGTCTTAAGTCATAGAAAATTGACCAATCACAGTCGAATATGAGAAAAATAATCAACTGTGATTGGTCAATTTTCTACAACTTAAGACCTTACGACCGCTACGACTTCTATTATAGACTCTGCATAAGTAATGGCCCGTCTACAATACACGTAGTAAGCTTGGTTTAAGAAATAAGAATAAGAAATTGACCAATTACAGTCGATTATTCTTCTCACATTCGACTGTGATTGGTCAATTTCTTACTCTTACTTCTTAAACCAAGCTTATTCTGCATATTGTAGACGACGCATAATGGCCGCAGCACAGACTCTTGCATAACGCATAATACATAGTGCATAAGGGAATCGATCAATCGAAATTCTTCTTTTCCGTGGAATGGAAGGAAAGGAAAGATTCTGATTAGTTGATTCGCTTAGGTCGGAATCAGACTACGCATTGAAGATTGAGGTTGAAGATTGAAAAATTCAAATTTGACCAATCGAAACGAAAGGAGCTAAAATTTCTTTGTCCTTATTGGTCAAATTTCAATCTTCAATCTTCAACCTCAATCTTCAATGCGTAGTCTGATTCCGGCCTTATGCACTATGCGTTATGCGTTATGCAAGAGTCTGTGCTGCGGCCTTAAGCGGGGAGCACAGACTTTTGCATAACGCATAACATGTAATGCATAAGAAATTCAATCAATCAGAATTCTTCATTTCATGGAAAGGAAGGAAACGGAGGGCTTTGATTGGTACATTTTCTTATGCATTACGTGTTATGCGTTATGCAAGAGTCTGTGCTCCCCGCTTTAAATCGATAAGTGTTCCGAATCCATCGACCGTCAACTCAGCTACTGGCTTCTATTGGTCACGAGTTAGGGTGCTGTCCCATGGGCAAGGAAAACGGAATCGGAACACGGAATCGGAAAGGTGAAGTGGTAGGGGCAACCAATCAGCATCGTTCCGTTCCGATTTTAAGTAGCCTGACTTCCCATGGGGCATATTTTTCGGAAACGGAAATTTTTCGTACTGTCAATCACAGTGTTCACTAGCGATTAAGGCCGGTATAATCATAATCGGTTCTTATTTCAAAACCATCTTAAGTAATGTCTTAATACGCTAACGCGGCTCTCTGATTGGTTCATGACACCTCAAGGCTGAACTTAAGACGATCTTGAATATAAGAACTGACTATGAATACCGGCCTAAGAATAATATTGAAAAAATTTCTGCTTTCCTACTTTTTCTGCTTTTCCGTCCTAGTTGCGAACGCGTTCTATGACTTATCGTCTTGTGAACACCATTTTATATCCAACTAGAACTTATGCCAGTCTGTTATTAGACCTGTTCTTTTTGGCTGAACTTTTGCACCAGTTCATCTTTCTTCCTTTTCTCTTTAGGTGACTGGCATAAGTTCTAGTTGGATATAAAATGGTGTTCACAAGACGATAAGTCATAGAACGCGTTCGCAACTAAGACGAAAAAGCAGAAAAAGTAGGAAAGCAGAAGCCAATCAGAATTCAGGCTGTACTATCATCTATTACTAGCACGACTTTTGATTGACTTCTGCCATTTCATATCCAGCCAATCAAAAATTAGCCCATCTATGCCAGTCTCTTATTATAATGTCTCTAGAATACATCCAATGCCTAGTTCAGACTAGACTGGATTAGAGTGGGTATAAAGAGAGTGAAGCCAATCCTGGTTCTCCTTCCTGATTGATTCCGCCATTTTACGATTAACTATTAGTTAGAGGAAGACGACGTTAGAAAAAGAAAAGGTTAGGATGAGGAATTACGTCATAAATATTTGTCGTAAAATGGCGACTTCCGGTTAATTGGCTTCACTCTCCTTATACCCACTCTAGACTGGACTGGACCGACTAGACGCAGCAAGCGTCAAGCAGCAGAGTAGCAACCAATCAGCAGAGAGAAGCCTGAGATCGGCCATGCCTGAGATTTAGCTGCAATCTTATTTTGAAGCGCCTCTATGTCCACAAAACGTGGACATTAAATTACGTAGCCAATGTCCATGATCCCGTCGATAATGTCCACGATTTTTTGATTGTATTCTTCGTTATG
>NW_017257296.1:209173-213892 GCF_001594055.1 Mycetomoellerius zeteki
TACGAAGCAAAATTCATCGGAATCTTGTTTTCTGATTGGTTGCGGGGCGTCGTACGACGAAAATCGGATGCAGTGTGAATCCAGCATTATGTTCACGATTTTCGGTCCGTTAGATAGATAAAGACGAACAATCAATTTGTCGGCGCTTGTTGAACAAACGATTATTCGTCTTTGTTTAACGGACTGAAAATCGTGGATATAGCTAAGAATACAATCAAAAAGTCGTGGACATTGGCTACGTTTACACCGTGCACTTAGGCCGCGGCCTATACAATAGATGTCCTTGTTTATCCTGTAGGTTAAATAAAGACATCTATCGTATAAGTCACGGACTAAACGCACGGTGTAAACGTAGCCAAAATTGGTTTATACATTTAGATCTGTCAGGAACCAAAAGCAAGAACCAATCGTATTGAAGAATTTTACAACAGTTGCAAAGCTGCTTTCTCTGCTGAACGCAGCCATTTTGTGGACATAGAGGCGTTTCAAAATAAGGTTGCAGCTAAATCCCAGGCATGGCCGTTCTCAGGCTTCTCTCTGGCAACACATAAAGACATTCAAATCCAGCCAATCTCAAGTTACACGCAACGTATCTCTTATAATTAGTTGTAATTTGCCATAAGAATATAACTGTAATATATAATAACTGTAAACTGTAACATATTACGTGTGTTATACTACAGTTATATTAATTGTTACGTATAACTTGGTGTTTGCTGAGAAAAAGGGGACGGCCGTTAAAAATTGGCGGGATTAGTGGAAGTCCACTTCAGGTTGATTTATTTTTATTCATTTAAATTTTCATTACAATTTTATATTAAATGTAGTTCACTTACAATTAGAAGAGCTTTATTCAAATTGCAAATTGCAATACGATAAAGTAGCGCATTGATAAAGTAGCTCATATGATAAAGTAGCCTATATAATAAAGTAGTTTCATGCAAAAACGCGTCGAATGAGTATAATTTTATCGATTTTTGAGGTGAACACCGTAGATTGCACCTTTACCGTTCCATATGACAAAGTAGCCCATTTCAGAGGGCAGTAATGTGCAGCAGCATTTTGTGGATACAAGAAAAACGTCTTTTCTCAGATTTTTCTCTGCTCTGGTCAAATATAATAGAATTGTATAAAATTAAATATATATATATATATCTGTTCTTTTAATTTTTTATAATTCTACACTTTTTCAAATTAAAATTCAACACGTAGTCCGTGCTGTTAAATAAGGAAGCTGTCAAATAGGGTTAAATACGGAAAATTTTAATACAAATGGATTTACAGTACAAGTATGTATATCTTATTTTTTAAATAAGAGTACTTGATTAGTAAAAATCTCATATTCTTTTTCTGTAGATAAGAAAAAAATTTTTTTCTAGCAAGAGAGAGAGAGAGAAAATATCTGTAAATAAGAAAATTTGTAAGACCGAACTGTAATGTTTATTTTGTTTTGAATGATGCTTTAATATAATCCATTTTAATTTTTTTTCAGAACGATCCATCCTGTGAAATATTTGCAGGATCATCTGGTAAGTATCGTATACATATTCAATGAATTAAGACATTACAAAATTTTTCTATAAAGCATCTGGCATTTGTAGGAACAAAATGTTCGGACAGATGGTAGGAAATTTTTGTCATTTCGACCAGTAAGTGTAAATATCTCGTCAATTGTACAAGCAGACAGTTCAGCGATATTCAAATTAGGTGATACAACTGCAGTCTGTGGTATTAAAGCTGTAAGTGTGGTTTACAATGTTCTATATATATATATATATATATGTATGCTTTCCATTTATGTCCATTTCTACTAATATAAATTAATTTTAATCTTTGTTTAACTTATTCTTCATCTTTGTTTTTTTTTTTTTTTTTTTTTTTAGTAAATTCTAAGAATTAGAAGATAAAGAGATAATATAAGTTAAACTGAGATTAAAGTTAATCTAAATTGATAAAAACAAGTATTAGTATCACAAGTTGACACGAACATCATTCTATCTTTCCTGAAATTTTATGAGTAACAGGATGCTTTCTATTCAATGATACAAATCGTCACGAACATTATTCTATCTTTCTTGATATGTCATGAGTAAAAACAAAATTGAACATCTACTTGTGTCACCAAATGGAATGCATTCTGTATTTTATATCTCTTCAAATACATATATGAGAGAGACAGAGTTTGATATTTTTTAAATAATTTATACAGTATTTTATAACAAACTATCTTTATTTTTTTTATTTATTTTAACTTAAAGTTGCTTTGTTTTACTGATGATATGATGATTCAAATTGTGCTATTTTAGGAATTAGCGGCACCAAAAGCAGATACTCCGGATCACGGTTACGTAGTACCAAATGTGGAATTATCTCCTCTCTGTTCTTCAAAATTTCGTCCAGGTCCACCAAGCGAACAGGCACAGGTGCTCTCTAAATCGATAGATATTATTTTGAGTAACTCAGCGGCACTTGACTTAAGAGATCTTTGCATCTGTAAAAGTAAATTAGTATGGGTATTATACTGCGACATTCTTTGTCTGAATTACAATGGCTCAGTTATAGATGCTTGCACTGGAGCATTGATGGCAGCTCTCAAAACATGTATGTCACACATATACTGCTGTAATATATAATATCTGTGTTCAATTCCTTTTCTGTATTTCATAAAAAAATTTATCTTGCAGTGACCTTACCTGAGGTGAATTACACTAAGGAGACAGCAGTAACGATCGTAAATCCGAAAAATAGAAAGAAGTTTACTGTAAGAACATTACCAGTTTCTACATCATTCGCAGTGTTTGAAAAGTCAGTTTTGGTTCAATATAACAGATATTCACATGGAGTTTATCTTTAACCGATCTCTTTACGTTGCAGACAATTATTAATAACTGATCCAACGGATGATGAGGAAGATTTGTCATCAGGAAAATTTTCTATTGTGATGGACGATGAGGAAAAAATTTGTTATGTACATAAACCTGGTGTGTATTATATATTAAAATACAGTGTAATACTGTAGATTATTCGTATTTTAATGGACTTTGCACGATTTGATGGATTTAATGGTTAAATTTAATTATTGATCATAAATTTAATATAGGTGGAATTCCAATTTCTCAGAATTTACTTTTCAAAGGACTGGAAATGGCGAAAGCAAGAGCAAAGTCAGTCAGATCGGTAATCAACGCTGCTATTTCAACATTGAATGTAAAAGATGAGGAAATAAATACTTGAATATATTTCTTTAAATAAAATATATATATCATATTTTCATACATATATTTGATATATAAGATTGATATAATTATTTTATATGTATATACTATATATATTTTTTTTCTTAGTTACATTTTTATTATAAATTTTTGAAATTGGATTTGAAAAGAACAAATCAAATGTTAACGTAAAATTAGTTAATACTATTTATTTTTACACACTCGTGGCACATTAAACATCTAAATAAATAAAAGTTTATAAAAATATCGTTGACAAGTATACCAAAAAGATAATTATGTTTAGATATCAGTCTTCCATTTAGAATATATAAATACAATACACATTATTAGTTTTAAAATACGTTATGTTTCTGCATTAACTCGACATAGGCATGTGAATTTAACTTAATACAAAGTTAACATGACATTTTCTTAAAGAGTTTTATAAATTCTTCTAATGATATTTCTCCATCGCCATCTTCATCTACTTGGTTGATCATATCAAATATTTCTTCATCGGTCAACTCTTCTTCCAATTCCATCGCAACTCGTTTGATATTTTTAAAGGATATTTTCCCTGTTTTATCATCATCGAAAAGTCGGAATGCCTTTATTATTTCGCTTTGGTTTTCTTCTACGTCCATTTTAATTAACATTATTTTCATGAATTCTTCATAAGATAATGAGTTAGGACATTCTGGTGTGACGTCAGCTACAAGTGTCTGTAATTCTTTCACTGTCGGTTCATATCCTAAAGCTCTAAGAACAACTTTAAGGTCCTTGATACCAATTTTTCCAGTGCTGTCCGGATCAAACAGATCAAAAGCTTCCTTTATGTCGGATTTTTGTTTTTCAGTTAATTCAAATTTTATCATATTCTTCTTGTGAGCTTGTTTCTTTGATGTGGACGCCTATAGAAAAGAAAAATAGAATTAATCAAATAACTCAGTAGACATTATAATTGCGTTTTCAAGAGCAATTGAGACACATAGTTTATATAATTGGAAGATGTATTTAAAATTCACACACATTATTATACAAATATTAGGCACCAAGTTCCAGGCTCAACCGTATTTTTAATGCTGTTTCACTTATTTCATTTGTATCAATATCTATATAGGTGAACCTTAATCTCAGTTTAACTTACTTCCCACAGAACATGAACCAACAGTATTACATCATAATTATAATTTCCTACTCAATAATATAAATGATATAATACATAATAATTATATTATTAGATAGGAAATTATAATGTAGATGGAATGTTACTATTTGTGCTCTCCAAATTTTTTTCTTCTAATTCTAAGAACTAGAAAAAGATAAAGAATATAAATTAAACTAAGATTAAAATTATCTATATTGATAGAGATAAGCCTTATTTATGTAGTGGTCTCTATAATTCAATTCATGGTGTAATAAAGAAGTATTAATAAAGAAGTATCCCTATAAGCGCAAAATGTTCCTAGAATGTTACATGAATATTATTAAAAAAATTAAAATA
>NW_017257296.1:214228-242177 GCF_001594055.1 Mycetomoellerius zeteki
TTATATAATTTTAGTAAAATATTATTAAAATGTTATATTTAATATTCTGAGAGAATATGCCTAAAATATTATTTAATATTAAATAATATGCACTTATAGGGATGGTTCAATTCATTATTGAAAAATTGTTAAAAGATTTATTATTGAAGAGTTGTTGAAAACTTTAGCCTCAAAATAAACGAGCATACATGTAAGATGATTGTACAGTTTCTCAAAATACCAAAATAAAAATAATTTTAATATTTTAACAAGCTAGACAAAATTTTCAATATAAAATAATTTTAAGAATAGAATTAAAAAGAGTGCAATACAAGTTTGTTAAATCAAAATCAAACTAATTACCATGGTCAATCAGCAACTTATTCTTCGCAAACGTTACAAATGAATATATCTTCTATCCACAATTCGGACACTCTGAATTGTTTCTAATGCTAATATCGCCCTAATATCGTCGCGAGACTGTCATCGTCAACGAACTTATACCTCGTACCTGTAAATATTACTTTCATTAGTCATTAGGGAAGGAACTTAGTTTGATCGATATACGACATAGTTGTTACAAATATTTCGAAACTGACAGCGCCGATTCACGCAACAATAAAAAACCCTTCATAACAGCTGAGCAATTAGCAGTGGACAGATGCGTATAAACAGAATAATTCGGATAAAGGCACAAGATTAAATACATGGTGTGTGCCTTTCAACAAGCGACACAATAATATAACAGGGTGCCTTCCAACAAGCAACACAGTGCGACACAGTGATCATCTCATCTTTGTTTAACATTGGCAAACAACAAGGATGTAATGATTCATTGTGGGAACTTTCCAACAAGCAACACTGCGACACAGCGATCACCTCATCCTTGTTTAACATTGGCGAACAACAAGAATGCAACGATTCACCGTGTCACACCGTGTCACTCTGTGTCTCTTGTTGGAAAGCTCTCTATGGCTACGTTTACACTGTGCGCTTAGTCCGCGACCTATACAATAGGTGTCTTTGTTTAATATACAGGATAAACAAGGACATCTATTGTATAGGCCGCGGCCTAAGTGCACGGTGTAAACGTAGCCTATGTCACTCCGGCTGCGATCCTTGTCGTTTATCAAATGTTAAACAAGGACAAACGAGCGTCGCGTTAACGGACGTGGAACGTAGCCCGGTGGAAGGATTACTCGGATTACTCCACCATGGACCGACGAATAGTCTGATACGAGCTTTATGTTTAGCTGTGTTGTAAGCATAGAAAAAAAGAAAATAAAGCCTGTTTATATGATTTATACGCATATTTGTACAAACGCGCTGACAAACGAGCGTATTTTTTACCTGAACTTGTAAACTTTAATTGAACGTAAGTTTGTAGAGAGAAAAATTCTTCCAAGTAACATAATTTTGAAGGAGCGTGTCTAGGTTAGGTTAGCTTGTTAAATTTCAATATGTAATTAATTTTATCTTTTTAAGCTTATCTTATTGAAATATTCTATACATAAAATCAAGTATCTTAATTTTGATTTTTATCATAGTTACGTAATATAAATAACATAGTTAATTAACACAGTTAAATAACATAACTTTGAAAAAAGTTTGCAATTTTATATATACAGGGTGTTCCGAATTTAAATAGCCAAACTTCGGGAGCGTATAGGAATCGATAAACTAAGAAAAAAAATTTTATCTCTAAAGTTCTTTAGAGATATGCTCGTTTTTGTTTTTGGAGAAAATTGGCCACTTAGATTCGGGACACTGTGTTTGTGTATTTTATTAAATAGCATTTAAGTAATATAAGCAAGATTCTTGTGTATTAGAACATGGTGACAGGACCAACTGAACATGGAATACAAGCTGATGTTATATTCGTCATCGAAGGAACAGCCGTTAACGGCGCGTATCTTAATGATCTTAAAACAAATTATGTTATTCCAACATTGGAGTAAGTTTTAATATGTAACATACATTCATAAATCACTTCATAAATCAATTAAGAAAAACAATCCTATCTTTGATTATATTTATATATTGCAAACATCAACTTTATTATAAGTGTTAATTGCATCATACTAACTTTCTGTATTATATATAAAATAAGGATCTGTTTGTCAATTTTTGTGTTTTTTCTTATAGATATTTCAGTCAAGGTGGCATAGAAGATAGGGAATATGTTGCCGAAGTATGATATATACAGTTATATTTCTTAATGTATAGGAATTAATTAAGTTACAATTTATTTTATTGCAATTTAAATTTGTATAACAGAATAGCACGACATTATATGGAATAGTCGTTTATCATGCTGCTGATTGCTTACCATCTCCGTGCACTGAGACTCTTGGACCTTATTCAAATCCTCATAAGCTATTGATGGTTCTAGACAAGCTTGAGTAAGTACAGAACACATAATATCTAATAATATCTTTAATATCTAATATCAATATTTTTGATAAATAAACCTTTCATAATTAACACTGTTATTTTTTTTAATTGAATATCCTTTTTATTAATTAATTTATTTTATAATAATGTTTCATCTAGAATGGTTGGTGGAAAAGGGGAATCTTTTGCAAACATAGGCGAAGGTCTTGCAACAGGATTACAATGTTTTGAAGACTTGCAGCTGAGACGAGAGCCAAATACAGCTTCACAAAAACATTGTATTTTAATATGTAATTCGCCCCCATATCAAACCATGATTCAAGAAACTTATAAATTCGCTGGTCATACCATTGAACAATTAGCTACTATTTATCAAGAGGTGAGTGACAAATTATAAATGTGTAATAAGGAGGTGACCATCATGTATGTGTATGCAGAGTGTTAGTTAAGTATGTTGCCATACTCAATAGAGCGATCCTTTGGTTTATTTCAAGTAAAAAAAGTCCATATAAATATGTGTCTTAACCGGCTTAGTTTCTGAAATAAAAAAATTTAAACTATAGTAATAATCTGTTTATTTGAAAGAAATACAGCTTGAACCAGTCAAAAACTAGTCAAAAACATAAAAAAAAACAAAAACAGGCTTTAGTTCTTCTGATGAAATAAAACAATTAGATGAATCGTTGAAAATGTCCATAGTACATCCATCGAGCCTTTTTTTTCAAAGATTGACGTACACGCTCAAAGATCAGAACTGAAGTCTATTTTTGATTTTGTGACTTTGACTTTGACTTTGTCACTTTGTGCGAATGATAACTCATGTGAAGCAAGACATATTTATGCAGGAAGCAAGGCATATTTATCTCCAACGCAATTTACCGTTTCGTCAAACATTTGCGAACATTCACCTGTTTTTTTTTCCCCGGAAAGTAAGCCATTTAAGACACATGTTTATATGAACTTTTTTACTTGAAATAAACCAAAGAATCGCTCTGTTGAATATGACAACATACTTAACTAACATCCTGTATATATGTGTATATATATATATATATATATTTGTGTGTAATTTTTCAGAGGAATATTAATATTTCTATATTATCACCAAGAAAAATTCCAGCATTATATAAATTATTTGAAAAAGCTGGCGGTGATTTACAGTCCTCGCAAACAAAGAATTATGCCAAGGATCCGCGGCATTTAGTACTTTTGCGAAATTACAATTTAAAGGAACGACCAGTCAGTCCCCAAATGGGCGGTAATGTTCACAATACTGCGGCTACCACTGCACAAATACCCCTAAGTCCACTGCAGAGTAACGACAGTCCTAACACTAATCAAGTGCAGCAGAATATCGCTCCGCCGAATCAGCAGCAGGGTCCTCCTTTCAGAAATCAAGCTCCTCCTCAGAATATCACCTCTGTGCATCAAACTGTTACGCCGTCCATGGCGGCACCAATGAATACCGCCCGACCGCCTTACAATCCTCAGATAGCCGCACCACCAAATTATCATCCACCGGGAGTAAACATAGCTACGAGGCCCAGATGGATGCGACCATTCATAGCACCGGGTGCAACCGCGCCTGCAAATACACAAGGCAGTGCGCTAATAGCACAATTAACACAACCGCCTTCATCATTACTCAATGTAGCTGCGTTTAATCAACGATTGGATGGTAAAAGCATTGACACATTTGCAATCTTATTTAATCTTACTTGATCTTACCTTTTGTTTTTTATGCTGTGTGTGTTTGAACATACAAACCTCTGTAACATTTACTTTACAGTGGCTGGCAATAATGTTATGGCAGCTAATCAGCAACAGCAACAGCAGCAACTTACGCAGCAACAGCAACAACTGCGCTTGACAATGCAGTTGCAGCAGCAAAATGTTCAGCGGGCTACCATGTCTATGGCTGCTCAACCGACTCATAGTCAACCAGGATCGCAGCTTACTGCGTCTTGTATTAGCCAGTCTGTACCTACTCAAGTATCACAAACTGTTACAGCTTCACAGCAAGCACCAGTCTCAGTATCTTCTATTACGCAACAGATTACTCACTCTCAAGCACAAGTAATCAAATTATATTATTTTACATTTACATAAACTTTATATACAAACAAAAGGATAAAGTATTAAAACATTGCAATAGAGTGATATATAGAATATAAAGTAGAAATTAGAATGAGATAAAAATCTATAATTTATAGTTTAGAGTAAATACCGTAAATCGGGGGAAAAGTTATCTTGAGTCACAAAGGATTGTGAATAAATAATAAAATAAATATTGATTCTATAATAATTTTGCAGGGCAATGTATCTACTGGTGCTGTACAAAATCAACAACTCGTGCCACGCGAGCGCCAGAACATCTGGCAAGGTATCGTAGAGTGGATCGAAAAGGCCAAAAATCCAACAGATGCCCAAAAGCAAACGAGACATGTCCCGTGTCAAGTCTCGGCTAATGCGAAAGACGGAGATCCGGAATTGTAAATAATCGTTTTTCTGTTAACATAGCCTTTTCATATTTTTATTTTACACGATGTTTGCTTTTTAGGAAAGCGGATACATGGCCGCCTAAATTGATAATGCAATTGATGCCAAAACAATTGATAGGAAGTATTGGTGGTACCTATCTGAAGAATTCTAAATCTGTTGTATTTCATCCAACACCATGTGAAGCATTGGAATCCTTAACAAAAATGATGACAGCTGGATTTGTAAGTGTATTTATTATGTATTATACATGTGCTTTTTGTTTTGTCTGCACGAATAAGTGCTGTGAATAATATATCTGCAACAATATTTATATTAATACTTAAAATTTAATATATTTTAGGCAGGCTGTGTTCACTTCACTTCTGCGTCATCAAGTCCAGCTTGTGAAATAAAAGTACTTATACTTTTATACACTGCAGACAAAAAAACGTATTTAGGTTTTATTCCAAACGATCAAACAGCTTTTGTAGATCGTCTTCGCAAGGTTATACAACAACAGAAAACGTCTCAAAACGCTTCTGTAAGACAGGTAAGTGATAGAAGATTTACTTATACGCGAAATTGATGAAAAGAAAATAATTAGAGAGTAACTCTATGACTTTGTTAGGCTAATCCTGGACCGGGTAATACGATTCCCACACCTATGCCTACTACGGGTACACAGGGGGGTATTCTTATGTCCCAAACAAATACGATGGCAATGGGAGGTGGTCAAATAACACAGAATGTTGTGTCCACCGCTCCTCCACAAACTTTAACTTCGACCAGCGGCCCCCAAATGACTCAAATGAATATGCAGGTAATACAGTGTGCTAGCATTTCTATGGAATAGAATAATAATTATATATTGGTTAGATACATTTAGAAAACGTTATACATGCGTTTATAGAATAGCGGAATTAGTGGCCCACAAGCAAATACTGGTGGCGGAGGTATGATCGGCCAACAGCGACCTCCGTATGATGATATAGAAATCGCCAGGCATCAAAATTTGCTAAAGATCCAACATCTAAGACAAACATTAGAAGCTGCCCAACAGCAAGAGGCGCAGTATAAGTCTCAACTGGAAGTAAATGTAAATATATATATATTTTTATATTTAATAGAAACTTTTTAAAAGTTTAGAAATTTTTATGGTTTCGATATTGTTTGTCCAGATTCAACAAAATCTAGAAGTGGCCCAACAGCAAGAGATGCAGTATAAGCAACAACTTGAGGTAAACGAGTTTTGAGTTATCAATAAATACATTTTCAGTATTGTGAGGTAAATTATTATTTTCACACATGTACAGGCGCAACAAGCACAGAGAGGCCTCAATCCGGCCGCAATGGCTAATCAACAGGCGAACTCTCAAAGATTGATGCGTCCAGTCTCCACTAACAATCTTGGTCTCAGACATTTATTACAACAGGTGAGAACTTGCGATAACTTGAAAAAACTGAGCTGTATTTCTATTAATGTTTGTATATATGATAAAAATAAAGATATGTAAAAGAAACAAATTTATAATACACATTGCAATTAATGTTACAGCCGCAACCTCAATATAGCGTTCGGCAAGTATTCGGAGTACAACAGCAAATGGTAGGTCCGAGAGGGCAAATAGCAACGAGACCAATGGCTCCCGGTAATGCACAAAATCAGCAGTTTGAAGATGTATCGAATTATGACTTTCTTGGTTGAGCATCACAAGTAAGCGTTTTCTTTTTAATTTACTTTTTTAAATTTTACTATACTAGTATATTATACACGCACACCCGCCGTTCGTGCACTTACACGTATCCGTGCACAAGTAAAAGGAAATAGATGAGAATATAATAATCTTAATTTTGTATATTTATGAGAAATAATACTTGTACATAGGAAGAAATACATGCCCAAAATATGTATATATAAAGTATTAAATTAAGATGTTCGCGTTTTTCAACTGTTTGTTGAAAATTTTCTGGATATTTTTGGTAACATTAATATTAGATGCGCTTTCTCTTTTTGTTGTTACGTAATCAGAAATGCTTTTAACTTTTAAAGCTTAAGTCAATCTTTACTAACAACAAACTCCATATTAATGGAATATTCTTCACTCTCTTTTAATTCGTTAAAAATTTTTTTAATCTTTTTTAATTACATTGCTAATAGGATCTGCTTGTTATAATAGGATTGTAATAGGATCTACTATTATCATTCATTCGAATGTCGAGTGATTTATATTTTCTTAATTATTAAGTGGTCAAGGACCAGCTTTGTAAAAATTGAAGAGCTTATAGCAATTCTTTTCCATTCATTTTTTCTTATGATCTGGATTATTGTTGCTTAACTTCAAACTTTCTGCAAAATACGGTAGCTTCTCCCATTTGTTTTTCGAATCAATCGAAGATTTCATTCTAAAGAAATTAAGTTTTTCTTTAATGTAATTATTTACGTTTATTCGGAATGATTTAAGATGGAAATTTAAATTGTATAACAAAGAAATTGCTAACTACAAACAATTTTATGAGCAATGTTTAGTAACACCTTGAAAAATTCCAAAAAAATTCTAAAGTTTTACGAATAACAATATAAGTAGCAAGTTACACGTTTTGATCTCGCAATTTTTAACAAGTAATAACAACATTATATTTAGTATTACATTTTATATATTTTATTATTTAGTAATTCTAAAATAAAATATGCACATATATGCAATAATAAAATATAATATACATATACATTATATATTAATGATATAATATATATTTATATATATATATATTATATTTATTCAGAAAAATGAGTTTATTAAAGAACAACTAAGTAAGTCTAAATTTCAATTTATCTGATTTATTTAATCTATTTAAATGCTTCTTATATTACCCGTAAAAGATTTTTGTAAAAAAGAAACAAGTTTTCTCAGTTCTTGGCCCTTCCTATCATGTTTCCTTCAAACGCTAAAATTCCTAAATATGACCATTTATGTACATCATATTTTACATGTTCAAACGTGTACAATTTTTCAATCTAAGCATCTTACCAATGCATTTAGTTTTACTAAAAAATAGTATATCTATTATTTCAATATTATTATAGTTTCATCTCATAAAATAACTCAGAAGATATAAAAGTTTAAGGATTATTTGATTATGATAAATAATGGAAAACACGGTTGCTGTTAACAGAACCTCTTACTTTTTTTACCTAATAATAAAAAACTGTACAAAAAATTATTATCTCTAAAGAGATGATAATTGACGAAATCAATACAATTGAATGAAGTGTGTTGTATGGCCATCTCGATAAATCGGATCATCCGTGATGGACGCGCGACACAGAGGACACGATCGTTCTCTGTCGAGCCAGGTCGAGACGCATGTCTCACAAAAAATATGCTTACAATGAAGTCTAACCGGTGTAGTATATTCTTCATGGCAAATGGCACATATACCGCCGGATGCAATCAGCTGTTCCTTCGACGGAGATACTCCAAGACTCTACATAAAGAAAGGCATTATTACACAATATGATCATGTCATAGTATGACAATTTTAACCCTCAATTTGCAATTATATTTTTACCCCCTCTGTTTGCAATCTGGGTCTTTTATGCCCAGCCCAAGTTCTTTTACCATTCTAGATTTTCAAAAAAATCTGAAAAAATTTAGAGTCTTTATTATATTATCAAATTGTTTTCTCGATTATTTTAGGAAGAACCGAACTCCGTCCTTCATTATTTCGAAGAAATTTGAGAGTTAAATTTTGCTTGTGCAAAAAAAGACCCAAATTGCAGACGGAGGGATATATTCGTATATAAAGATTGTGCGTACCACATTTTGGAACAGTTTCCATGTAGCGGTGCGAAATAGTTTTAGACGCGACAGCAGATCGTTACCCTTGCTCATCGTGTACATTATCGAGAAGAAAATTCCGACGATTTTCTCTTGACCGTGATACGTTTCAAGCAGATAATATAACCACGGCTGGACAGGCGCGACGCATCGATAAAGTTGTGATGTCGCTTCTACCATAAGATAATATTTTCCCTAAAATTTTATTCATTTCTATTTTATATATCATCTATTTTATATAATATTCAACAAATTGAGATAACGAATAAATATTTACCCGATTCTGAAATGCCAGTAATCGTACCGGTAGACAAGTCAAAAGAACTTTGCAAATGATGGTGATGAGTTTAAGGAAGAAGTCCATCATTGTGACGTAGCAAAGTAATTCCCAGATCGTGAGTGGTTCGGCATAAGGAGCAAGAGTGTACAAATTAAACGTATAAACGACGAACACAATGCACGCAGTGATGTAGCATAGAATTAGCATGAGCAACGACCAACTCCGGTTGTGCTGTTTAGCGATTTCACGTTTGAGACCATTGTTGGCATGAAAGAAAGTAACAAGTAGTACAACAAACGTGATTATTCCGGCTCGATGATCATAGAGACCCTTAGCAAGAAGAATGGTGATAAAAGGAACGTATTGTTGAAGTTGTTTCAGCATTGCCCGAGCTTCCGGACCTATCTGGACGTTGCCATTGACAGTATTTTCCGAGGCGTTATTATTATTGTGGGTTTCGACTACTTCATTCGCGGTCTCATGTGTATTATTTGAAAAATTGTTTGGCATTGTTGATACTATGTGATGATGGTGGTTGCGCACAGATTCATCTTGAGAATTCGTATCATTTACAGGATCCTCTAAATTGATTACGAAGCTATCGCTTGGTAACGCAACTGGATGGACTTGATTCCGGAGTCCATGAATGGCTAGGAACGACGTCAACGATAAGTTAGGCTGTTATGACAAAAAGAAAGTGATTAACTAAATATGTTTCTTCGAAATCTGTGTCGGCAATTGGGATCTTTAAATATACCATCAATATTTTGATTGTAAATTTTAGCAGATAAACAAACATAAACTAAGAAACGGACTTTCAAAATTAAAAACAAAGTTAATCTGCGCAAAAAAAGTCATAAAAACTTTTTTTATACGTGCGAGATGTAATGCTGAAAGCATGTTTTATAATACGTTCTTATCTTATTATTATACACATAAATTTAAATTGATGCTGATTAAATGTGATCCTAAGCTTCAAGAAGTATCCTTGGTATGTTTTGGATTTATGCCACGTTCAAATTTGGCAATTTGTTAGTGGTTCAATCTTGACACACTGAGGATGAACATAGATTGTATTGAATTGCTGAGGATTCCATATAGAATCGAAACGTTCAATTAATTGTAAAGCAATCATATTTTCACAATATGTATTAAAAAAATTTTTATGTAATTTTTTGCGCACTATTATTGCGCTGTATTCTCATTAGCCTTGTTTGATTCTCTTTAACAGATAAATTATAATTTGTAAAAAATAAATAAATATATCTATAAAATACAATCTGACTATTTATGATGATAAAACTCGTCAAAAAACTTAAAGAAGTATATCAGATTATTTTTCAGATTTTTATACATATAATCTGGAACAATAAAAAATTTGCTGTGTTTCTCAAAGATCCCTATTGCGAAGGATTAATATTGACAATGCGATGACAATACTGATGCTACATACCGCTGCCTGTATAAGAGGACGAATAGTGGAGGAGATGTTACCCGCGAATATTCTTGAACGTTCTGCCGTTCTGACACCAAAGTTAAATGCCGTTCCAGGGCTTATACTCGCCAATGTGTACCTAGTACTACTTGGCGAGTCCTGAACTTGTCTATTTTCATTTGACGTCGATGTAAGTGGCATCCTTGGGTCACAATGTCCGCTTGTCGTCTCTTCTATCGGTCTATTCTCAGCCATGTTTTATCTAAACATTTATATATATATAAACATTTTTATCAATTTGTGGGGATATATGATGTCAATATTGAATAATCTGTTAAATTCCCTTATTACGTCATTATACATATAACATAAGATGTTTTTGTGAGATGCTTTTAATATCAATGTAAACAAAGCAATATAGAATGTTGCGTAATATAATATACATTATTAAGTAACTTGGAACGGCATATGTATTAGTAAATATTTGATTTAGGACACTATTTGATTTTTTTTATTTAGGTTACTGCTTAGTTTTTGACAAAATTGCGTTTGTTCAATGCTTTTTTGCGTAAGAATGAAGGTTTGAAAAGTAGAAATAGTCATTTGACACTAAAATCGTCAATTAAATTGCTAAACTTGATGTATTTGAGAAGGTTAAGAAATCTGTAGTACCGACGAAATATAACACGTACGAACACGTGACAAAAGTAATACGCAAAATACGAAATCTTATATATAATTATAATATAGCAATACTTGGCAATGATTTATGATTTCATTGTGCGCAGAAAACAGATGATGTACGAAGCTTCGTGAAAAGTTAAAAATTCTTTTAAAGATTGCATATAACCGATTATATTTATACAATTCTATATTTCTCAACCTTTTAAAGCAAAATATCTGTGTGTTGTAGATATATTGTTTTTAACTGAACTTCTTGCAGTAAAAAAAACAGACTTATTACGTTTTTTAAAATGAGATGAGTTATAAAAGTAAGCAAATTCACTGAGTGTTGATCAATAAAGTTATAAATATTTTATAAATTTTACTTCGTTTCAAGAACCATAATAAGCTCCCTTTCATGTCTTTCCCTCACTTTTGACGAACAGCAAGATTATTATCGTATTTATATTTAAATTGTGGATTTCTATCCTTTCTGAAGAAATATGGTTCTATAATATTCATTTCTATCAATGTAGATTAACTTTAATTTTGATTTAATTAATTACTTTCCATTTTTTTCTAATTCCAGAATTTAAAAAAGATGAATTAATTGAATCGAGATTAAAATTAAATTATATCGGTAAAAAACAGGCATATGTCTTCTTTAAAAACTCTCATAACACTGGCCTTATTTTTTCTTTATTTTTTTACAGAATCTTTTATCTTCTTATATTCAATGTTAACAATATTCTATAGATTATGCATTGTTGATTGAGGATTGCTCTTTCTATAGATTTTATACTGAATTTTATACTAAATTTCATTTTATTTCTTCATGGAATCTTACAGACTTTCTCTAAGCAGAACGACAAGTGACACTAAAATGAATCGAGAATGATTAAAAAATGACTTTTAATGATCATTTTGAAGTCATTACGACACCATTTTGATATCACAATGACTTGTTGTTCTGCTTGGGTTGTACTATATTTCATATTTCGTGCGCTATTTTTATGTCGCTATCGGTACAACAGATTTTCTAACCTTCAGACATGTCACCATTGATGTTAGCTGGATGTCATCCTTAATTATCGTTATATCACGATTTTTATCATCCTTATACGCCAAAAGTTGTCGAGTTCGGTTTCATCAAAATCGGTCTATCTCGAACCAAATATTTATTCGCTTTTATATCACACATATATCACTCGTATATCTCCAACAAAACACGAATAAATATCGTACGTAAAAAGAAAAATCTAACGAATGTACCCTTTGTTTTCAATAGTTTCCGAGATAAACATAATTTTATCTATAGGTATAGGTATACCTTGTGAAAGATGTAATCACGCAGATCCCGCTACGATCGTCGAGCGATTCTCATTTCTTCAGCTCTACAATCCCCGGTTCGCGAAAATGACGCGAAATTCTGGTTTCCACGACTCGAATTTCTTTGGAGCGTTTACGTCGGCGACCTTCCGTCAATTCCGTCTGTCATAATTTCGAAGCGCGAGTACACGTCGTATCACGCCATCCTACACGCGATTATCTGTACGACGTCGATTGGACCTTGCTCGAGCACGCGTATTGAAAACGATGCACGCGTTTGAACGTAGGTACTCTGACGTATCTCCCGATAACGTCCCCTTCCATGTCCTTTTGCGAGTTCTTCTTTGGTTTTTTGGATCAACGACGGTACTCGAGCGTGCCCCTAAAGTCCCCGTCTCGTCGAGGGAGAGTCGGGGAGTAGCCCCATTAGATACCGTTTCTGTTATTTTCCCATGTATTTTTTATTTGCGTCGGCACTGAAACGAGAAACCTGCATTACCTGCATCGCATTTACGCGCGTTATTACGGAAATACTGAGATTGACGTATAGATGTTAGCACGTGTCTCTAAAATGCTTTATCGGCTTTGCGGCAGCAACATACTTTTCATTAAAAAAAAAATCTCGCGGTAATAGATAAAAAAAAATGCTCTCATCCCTGTCCAAGTCACCTGTTTTGAAGGTAAGCCTTATACAGGGTGTTAGTTAAGTACGTTGCCATACTCAACAGAGCGATTCTTTGATTTATTTCAAGTAAAAAAGTCCACTTAACTAACACTCTATATAGGGTAACTCCGGTATATACGCCGCACCTATCAAAAACTTAATTTATTAAGTATTATTTACTATGTTTATAGTAAACGAACTATATCAGTAAAAACTTTGTACTGTCTACTACTATGAAAAAAATATTAGAAATCCGAAATATTTATTTTTCATGTTAAAAAATAAACTTTTTGAAACCTTGTATTTTTGTCGCATATCCCATAGGGGTGGGATATATGGCTACTCATAGGGGGAAATAGGGTATGTACGGCTCATGAAAAATTTACAAATAATGCAAACATGCTTAATAATAAACATGTTTTACTATTCCACTACACGTATGTATCACGAAATAACCACTGAGTCTTTTACACGTCCTACATTAATCATTTTATGTAGATTATAACTTATGATGGCGTTACTTATTACAGTGACAAATCGATTCAACTCACAATAAATTCATTAATATTAACAGTAAGAAGCTGAAATCATAACACAATACTAATATAACATAAAGGCATGTAACAGAGTAGTTACGGGAAAATTACCCCCACTCCTTCTATTTTTTCTGATTTCTGCGGCGTAAATCCCAGTGCGGCGTATTTGCCGGAATTACTCTATCTATATTACATTTATATAATTCTAGGTAGGACACAGAGTCATAATTAAGTCATAATAATATAGTAAATTATTATGACGTTATTTGAAATAAATTTATACCCAAGGAACATACCAAGTCAAGGGAAAGTTAAAATGATTTTATTTTGACGTCATGAAAGTCAGTTATGATTTTTTGTTGACTTTTGTGTGTTTCTTGAGTAAATGTGACAAATACATGATGTAATTATAAAAATGTTATTACGATTTCTCTGCGTTCAACTCAATTCTCCACTTGGAATGTAATTCTAAATGTTATTTTTAAAACAATTTATTATAAACGATAGCAGAAAATAGTTGAGGAATAATTGATGATCAATACGTTAATTAAACTTTGAAAAATAGAGATTATTATAAATTAAGTTCTCGAAGATCGATTTACTTTGACAAGTGACCCTTTATACGCGTTTTGCTTTTATTTACTTTCGTGTCCTTCGTTTCCGCTTCTTTATGCCATTGTCGCGAACCGATTCTATGTAATTGTAAGTGCAACTTGATATCGGGTGCTCGATAGGCGCGTTCACGATCTTCGTCCAGATAATCGAGGCGATCGCTCCCAGAGTCCGTGCCATATAAAGTATCATCTGATTAAATCTCATGTCTTCTAACCCGTAATACTAGATAGAGAAATCATCAAGGTATCAATTAATGCGTTAGAATGATCAAAACATATGTCTTATCTCTTTTATCTTTCTTTTTTTTAGATTTATTAAAAAAAATTTTTTTTTAAATAGATTTTTCTAAAATATTTTTCTTATACAAATTCAAAATTTCTAAATGTTCTTACTTTGTGTGTGCAGTACATGTTTACACTATTAAATTTATAGTGTCAAATTTAACTTAACTTGAGTCGCCACTGCTCTTACTTAATCATATCGTTACTTTATACTAAAACAATGGTTATATTTGATACTATACAGTGTCAATTTGATATTATATAGTATCAAATTGACACGATACAGTGTCAAATTTAACTATCGTTTTGGTAAAAAATAATGATATATTTAGTAGGAGCAGTGGCGACTCACGTTAAATTAAATTTGACACTATAGATTTAACAGTGTATAAATAGTGTTAAAAATTTATAGATAAATTAGATATGATATAACAGACAATTTATGAATTACATGAAATTATATTAATGAACTATATATAAACTACATGATAATTCATAATTATATATAAATGAAATAAAATTTAATAGTAAATATATATAATAGCTAAGCAAAAATGTGCAAGTGTTTTTGCACGCCAAAATTTATTTTCTGCTATAAAAACACGCAGTTCTACCTGAAAAATAACAGGAGCCAAGGCATTCTGTTCTGGATAAATGTCCTTCCTTTTCGGTCTTCTCATTGTTGTTCTTAATATCCGTGTAATATCTTCCGAGAGCTGTGAAGTTTTTAGCTTTATGACTTGTATCTTCCATAAGAATCAATATTTTTTCTCGCTGTACGCGATTTTATTTTTGTACCTTTATTTCCGAATTATTGGGCAAATGTTGCTTGGCGTAATGCAAGAGTGCGATATATCGTGGATCGCAGAAATCGGCCTCCTTATGTCCTGTCAATTTGTCTCTGCTTAATAAATTCAGCACACAGGTTTTTAAGGCATGTTCCGTCCACGTTCGACCGAGTGTATTCTTGATTTTTGTTTGTAATTCTTTCCACTGTATAATATACATATATATAAATAATAATATATAATAATAATAATATTTATAATATATTATTATTATTATTTAAGATTATATTGTACATATTACATATGTATGTGTAATTTTTTCATAATCCAATGTTTTACCTCCAACATTGTACCACTTTTAGGCTCTTCGATGTGCGCTAAAACGGTGCTCGCTAATACCTCATTTATATGGAGATCAGTTAAACCCAAAATTTGCGTAACGTGAGCAATCGGAGCTCCGCCATCATCGTCACTAGGGTTAAGATAGACATTCAATTCTCTTATATTGTTACTTTTACACTTAATTCAATAGAAAGATATAATTTCACAGTTTTATCGTTACTATTTACGCGAAACGAATTTTTGTACTTTAATTGTAATAATTTTGTATTATTTAGTTTATAAATTATAAATTATTTATAACTTAATATTTTTTATAATTATAGTTTTATTACTTTTTAAACGTATGTTTAATATTTGAATTTTTAATATTTTTATTTTTAACAGAAATGAAAATTTCTATACCATAAGAGAATTGAAAAATTTACGCATTTAAAGTGATGTATAGTCTGAGAAAATCCGCGATCGATGATTTTCGGCCGTCTAAGCTCTCGTTCACGTTTCTCAAACAATCTAACAAAAATTGCACCCAATCGCCATCACCGCTCACATTTGTCAACGTTTGGCCTTTGGCAGTCAAACCGATGATTGCTGGTAAGGTTGCAAGAAATTCCATACCATCTTCATAGGTATACTTAAAACCAAGCAAACGTTCTTTTTCGTTAACTAATATATAATATTAATACATGGTAGATAAAAGTTTTCTACAATAAAAATGCGTTTTTATGTACAGAAAACTACGTCATTTTTTTCTCTGTTATAATTAGCTCAATTATAAAAATTCATAAATGAAACTAATATACTTTACTTTTATAGAAATAGAAATTTTGATATCTTGAGTAAATATTTTTTGCTGTTTATATAATTTTATTCATATTTTTTTAATGAGACATAATTATATTTTTATTTTTATGTTTCAATATTTTATTATATGTTTTATTAGAAAGAAAACATTTTCATTACTTTTATTATTATTTGCAATATTAATTTTGTAATTCTTTGAAGGTTTTTATTTATTTAGTAAATTTTTATAATGTCACAACATATTTTCAATTACCTCCCAATAAGTGTAAGGCATGGCACCGTGCCTTTTAGCTTCTTTCGCCTGCTTGCTGATGTTGAAAATTGTGAGCGCAACCGACAATCTATGCAAAGGTGTAATTATTTCGGGCATCGAACGCAGAATGGAAGCTATTGTTTCGCCTCGTGGTCCCGACCACCATTCTGCACATTTTTTACGTCGTAGCGTCCAGTCAGCGATCAATGAAGCAGTTTGCTGCTGTGTTGGAACGTCACCGGTTAGGAGCAACCAAAACACAGCCTCCGCGCTTGGCGAGTTTCCTTCACGAGGCAGCAGAGCGATCACTTCCGGTATAGTCAATCCACGGTATACGATCTAGAGAAGTTTTATTTTTAACGTTAAAGTCTCTCTTTCTCTCTCTTAAAGAAAAAAAATTGTGTAATTTACGAGTCGCAAACATTATTGCTCGAAATTTTTAACAATTTAATATCTGATACATTTTTACGAAATTTTAAGTTTTATGATAATGAAAAGTTTGACAAATTTATAAAACTATATTATCTTTTACAGACACACGCACACATTCGAAAGATAAAGTACATGTTATCTTTAATATCTATATTTTTTAATATATCATTATTTATTTTATTAACCTTTAGAGGACCGGCATTTTTGCCTTGAAATTTTAAATTTTTTTAATGTAAAATTCATGTATATATTGAATGTTTATGTCACGAGGAGTTGACGAGTTTTCCGCTGGCCACTATAGTGTCCGGTCCGCAACGGGGTGGCCAATGTGGAAAATTTTCATTTTTTGTTTTTAGTATTCCTAAGTGTTTTTGATGTCGAAGAACACGTTTCTGAAGTCAGATTATCGAAATTTTATGTAGAAATAGTGTTATTTATACCCCTAGATGAGTCGAATTGAATAACAGACATTTACGAACATATGAAACTTTCCTTTAGCGTAATCCAGGACTAACGACGTGGACATAGAAAGTTATGTAGTTCCTTTTTTCGTTTTTTTTACATTTTATACTTTTTTATTTTTTTATTTATATTATTTTTTGCTAATTATCATTTTCCACCTATCAAGTGAAAATATTGGAATTTATGGCAAAGTCTATATTGTATGAAAATCTTCAAAACGCATTCTCAGTTATATTAATGAAATAATAGTTGAATATTTGATGGGCTGCGATGATTCAAGTTATACAGACTTCTATTACTGGCCACTATAGTGGCCAGTCTGGCCCTCTAAAGGTTAATGTATCTATTTTAATTATTCTTTTAATAATTTAAATATATCTTGTCTCTTAATGTGATTAAACTTTGTGATTATTACGCCGTGTTTAGGATCAAGTTCCGAGGTTTCCCTGACGATAGTTTTTACATCGTTTAATCCAGTGTACAGGTTTTCGACCGTGATTTGACTGACGACACTTGGACCGAAGTGAAGTCGAAAGTTTCTCAGAAGATCGTGATGCACGGGAATCTTCTCGCATAGGGCTTCCTTTAGATTTATGCTTGTACTGGGTTCTCCTCTCGTCTTGCTCACCTTTGGATGACAGATTCCATATTCATTGTATTTTTCGGAAAACTGTTTGTCTTTCAAGTAAAATAAGCGGCGCCATTTTGACAGGATTCGCGAATTTTACGAATTAATCATTCGCGCGATCTCGCGTACTTTGACAAATTAATTCCAACCGTCAGTACGTGTCGTTCCCCCGTTCTAAAGTTGGCCTTTCTGTCGCCGGAAAATTGCGTGATGCAACTTCTCCTCCTGTCCCGCAGAACGAGTAGATGGGCTTTTTCACATCGAAGTCCTCTCGACAGACGTAACATCTTTCGTAATAATTTGTTCAATTGTGAACCCAAATTAATGGTTGATACGCTACGTGGAAAGATATAAGTATATAAGATGAAGTAACGGTAACCTCTTTCATAATAACTTGAATTTATGTTTTATATCAAATCAAACGGAGAATTTTTCATATTAAATCATTTTAGAAACATTTTGACACATTCAGTCCAAAGAAAAATTGAGAAAAATCAGAAGCGAGATCTTGAATGCGTTTACTTCAAGCAGTCTTCTTCTGTTCAAAAAGATTTCTATGCACATCGTTGAAAAATAAAAATAAATAATTCAAAAAATGACGTTAAAGTATATCATAATTCTTTAAAAAGTGACTTTGTAATTATTTTGGAACCTTTTTAACGTCATTCTAATGTCATGATGAGTTATGTTCTGCGGGAAAAGTCTAACCTAAAAAACATAAAAAATTAACAAAAAATCAAAATGATTTTATTTTAATTTTTAACGTCAATAAACAGTTGAACACAAAATCATTATTTTAATTTTCATGGCGTCAAAATAAAGTTGACTTTCTCTTAACTTGATGTATTCATTGGAAATGGGCTTTCTGCAGTAATAAACAGTTAGTCAACAATAAGTCAGTAATCAGAATGACTACGTGGTCGAATTTCATTTTTTACAATTAAAAATTTTTTGCTTAGATTACGTTACTGACCAATTATACAGTGTAGATATAATTTGCCCCGAAAACTATCATTCTTCTTATTGGCTGACATATTACGACGTAACAATCTAAAATGATTTATTCTGGATGTAAGTTTCCTAAGATTTATGACTTATAATTCTGACTTGTCACTAGTATGATATAGGCTTACTGTAAGACTAATTTGTAAGACTTACTGTTGAAAGCCCATAAAGTTTCGCGAGTATATAAGAACGTGTCAACTTTCAACGAATTAAAAATTAAAATAAAGTAGGCGTTTAGGCGACGTGTAGAAAAAAATGATATGCCACGTGCTAATGTCTCACTGGCGTTTTTATTGTGAACGTCGTGCATGTGCATACAAAATAAGGGATCACGTATCGCTCTGCCGGTCGTTCTCATGCTGTCGCATACTCGCGCCGGTTACAAAACGATTAACGCAACTTGCGTTTGTGCAAATTGGAATTGAGCGATCTTGGGTATCTTTTATACCCCTGTCGTATATGACTCTTTAACATGTGCATTCGAGCGTTCGAATGTAACAGATAATAATGTCGATGAGAGGCGCTCTCTCTATTGCTGGTGTCACTGATGTGTGGCGCGCGACAGTATTAACGCTTCGTGATGAGTCACGGGGATGCGTCTTATCTCGAGAAGGACCTAATGTAGAAATTACGCGTGCACATAGCATCCTTCGTAGAGTACATACAAACGGTAACAACGCTAATACACGATATATGCCAGTATAATCTATGTATACAACATGTCGATAACGGATAATGTATATTATAACGATTACACGTTTCTCGCGATCGACTGATCGTTAGATTGATAACCAATTAACTCTCTTAACAGCATAGTAAAATATATGTATATGTATATGTACTATTGCTTCGTTTTCACCGAGTACCTACCTACTGCGTGAATATAATTAGGCCGAACGCGGGAAAGGGTTGAGCTGAGAGGAGTTCCGCGCTGCATTTCGCTACCTTCTTGTCTCGTTTAATTATCGAAGTATTTTTTTTTAATTTTTATGCTATTTAATAGTCTTCTGAGCATTCTAACGCGTATTAACTTCTATAAACGATCTCATTCCGTCTAGAGATCTGCATAACTCATTGAAAATCGGTATACACATGTAAAAGTAATTTTACTGCGTTAAATTGATTTGTCTAGAAAATTATAATTATCATCGTTATAATATTGTAATATTACTATATTAGTGTCGTAATCGACGATCTACGCATAAAGGAAGATTGTTTAAATATGCAAATGCGATTAACGTGAATACAAAAATTGGAATACTGTAGGAAGAGACAGGTCCTTTCCGTTGAATCGACGGGATTTCACCGAATGAGCCCCGCTAAATTAACGCGCGAAATCTCCGATATATATAATTCGGCGATTAAATCGCGTGTCGCAGCGATCGATTCGCCGTTGACGTAAATCTCGATTATTATTGTCGCTTATTTCGAAACTTGTTATTTCACTCGTCCACTCGCTCGCGTGATTACGCACGTTAGCACTCTTGTGCAGTTCTTAGAAGAGTCATCCCCGATGTACGATGTACTCTACCACTCTCGACTTTCGTGCCTCGAGTGACATGCTCTTCTAGTTGTCATTGCTCTGGTTTCATTGCTCACGGGCAAGTACGGGTACACGATATATGATATTGCATTGTATGATCGACTGCCTCGTAACAGGGAAGCGATTTGGTCTTAATGTCAAAGAAGAATGCACCTCTCGCTGGTATCGTGCTGATGGGATCGCATCGGTTGCATGGCCGCGGGTGACGGTGAGTTCGGCCTACCTTCTATTGCCTGTATGCTCTTCATCAGTTCCCGAAATACCTGTCAATCAAAAGATATCGAAAAGTTGCTGTAGTCTTTCTAATTTACAATTTCTTTTAAGAGGCGACGCAAATAATTGTTCAACAAGTTACGCAGACTGATTGTGAATGTCAAAGAAATGGACAGAGCAAGGGGAAGACCGGAAGTCTTCAAGAAATACACTTCTGAAATGCGGTTTGTTGCAAAAAGTAATTTTTTGTGTACGTATTAAGAGAAATCCAAATCCTAACTTCAAATATTCTTTAGTTTTTTTTTTTAAATTAAAAGTTTTGAAGTCATTAAATTGATTAATTACTTGGGAGGATGATACATCTGATTTATTGTTAGTTTTTTAGAAAAATGAAGGGGTGTTTGAAGTTAGGATTTGGAATTTGTAATAAAAAATACAAAAGCTACCTTTTACAATAAACCACGTTTCAAAAGCGCGTTTCCACTTCTGGTCCTTCTCTGAAGATTTAAAAACATTCTAAAAGCTAAAAAAAATTTTAAGAAAATTCGAAAAAACGGGAAATCCCGAGTTTATTTTTAAAGACAAGCTCTTCTCGATGAATTTTTCGACGTCGATATTTCCTCGGCGAGCATTTCAGTAATCGCGTCTCAATACTCGTAATTTTGGTATTAAATGCTAAATATGAACGGTAATTGAAGTGCATATTAAAATTTTAAAGGAGCTAAGTTAATCTTAATACAAATGAGATGCAGATTGGCAGCGGGTAGATTGATAAATAATGTATAACGCGCACCTGCACTACGCGACAGTTAAATCTGGCACTGCACTCGACGTAACTGCATCTCCAGTGTTTCCGGACGAGGTTCACGATGTCCCTGTACCTGGTCCCGGAAGCGACGGTCTGTGACAGTTCGTCCTGCTTGTTCCCGACCACCAGCAAGGGTACGCCTCTCATGTCGCGCGCCTCATAGATTTGCTCGCGTAACGTTCTAATATACTGAACACAATTTCGGTCGGAAATGAAAGAAAAACATACCGGCGAATTAACCCTTTCACGTTTAACCTTTCACGTTGGGCCACTTGTAGTAGCATATTCAAAAAATTTTGTCCTTGGTAAACATTAAATCATTAAAATCAGATACGACATATTTCACAATAAATGGCTTAAACGTTAATAAAAAAATATTGTGATAAACTGATGAATACTATTATAAAATATAAAACAAATTAAAATATATATATATATTAAGGATCTAACGAACTAAATCGATGGATTTGTGTATATATAAAACTTATTGTCTAAAGATGTAAATAAAGAAAATGTTTTGACTCGTGTTGGCATTTTTATTGTATTCGAAAAATTCGAAAAAATTATTTATAAAATAAAAATAATTAAAGTTAAATATTATCTTGTGTCGGTTTACATTGGCTTATATTTTTATTAATTTTATAATTAAAATAGCTTTATAATTAAAGCTTTTCATTTAAAAAAAATCAGACGAAAGGGTTAACTCAAAATTTCATAAGTTATTTTAAATTAATCAATATTATTTCTTTGTGTTATATTGAGAAGATGTATGTATAGGCTATCTTAGTACATAATTTCAATGTCAAAAGTTAGAATACTTTTAAACAAAGTAAATACGAAGGAAGATTCTTCTCTTGCAGTCGCTAATTACTTATTGTATTATTTCATTTCTCGTTTAACAATGTTATCAATATCACGACTTTTTATTTATACTTTTGACTTATTATTGACAAAATCAATTTAACGTCATTTAACTTGTACTACGTTTTGTCCCCGAGAGACCACCTTTCGTCATCCAGACAAACATCCACATAATCAAACTTTTATGCCAGCAACTTTGATGCGACTTCAAGTCGAAAGTCGTGACGGCTTTCGCAAGAAGGGAAAAGGCTTGCAAGAAAAACTTAACAAAAAAGATATAAGCGCGAGCTACGTTTGTCATGTTTCTGATGTTCTTTCCGAAGTTAAAGTTCCGTTCTACAAGTGGCCTGCTCGCAATTTATCGCGATTTTAACATTGTGTGAATCTCAATTGTACATACCTGAAACGTGTCCTGATTACTGAGATCAAATACAAGCACGTACGCTGTTGCACTCCGCAATCCGTAATAACGAAAGTCCGTCCATTCCAAGTGCGAACTGACCGGGAAGTACGGGATGGTGGGCAAATCGGTGATCTTCAATTCGTATAATCGATCGGCCAGCACCACGCTCGGATAAAATGTCTCCCGCCTCTCAGTCGGCCTGTACTCCTCGGAGAACTCGCTCCAGACGAATTGCTGGAAGCGTAAACAAAAATCGCGTATTCATAAAAACAATTATGTATTCAGAGCCTATTCTCTAAATTCTTTGGAGTGGAATCTTATTCTAAAGAATAAAAATTGAGTCAGTCTTGAAAAAGAGCGGCTCAATTTTAAATCTTTGAAAGTAAGACTTTACTTTTCAGAGAAATAGATATTATTATTACACGGAAAGAACGGTTTTACTGAAGTATTTAAAATTTTAGTTACTCTTTAAATCTTTTGAAGTGAAATCTCACTTTAAAAAATTCAAAATTAAACCAGTCTTGAAAAAAGAGTGAAAATATTTTCACACTTGAACAAGAGTGGCAGATTTTCATTCTTTTGAAGCAAGATTTTACTCTTTTGGAAAATCATTCTGAGCTAAGGAATGAAATCTCATTCCAAAAAAAAGGAATGAGATTTCATTTCTTTGGAGTGAATTTTACTTCAAAAGAGTGAAATCTTAAAAAAGTGAAAATCTGCCATTCTTGTTCAAGAGTGAAAAAGTTTTCAAGATTAACTCTTTTTTCAAGATTGGCTCAATTTTCATTCCAAAAGATTTAGAGAGTAGATGTATACATAGATCTAAAAACAAAAAATTTTGTTGGACCATCAAAATAATAATATGTAAGATTTTCAAACATGACGAGCAATGTTTTGACATTCGAGCAACCAGCTTGAATGTCCTACATAATTATTTTGATAACCCAATAAAATTATCGTGTTTGTATTTAATCCATCTAGCTAACAAATCTGTATCTAGATAAATTTTTAAATACTTCAGTGAAAACTTTCTTTTCGTGTACGGTCGATTGAAAGTTCTCCCGCGCAAGTAGGTATTTGAACTTAAATTTCGTCTGTTAAAAGAAATGTTAAAAGTGATTTGGCTTTCTTAGGATATTCGTTATGCCTTTTAATTTCCTCGGAGAGCCAATAATCGTCGTCATCGATAAGCGGAAACTATTATCGGAAATGAACGGAGCGTCCGAGTGACTCGTTTCCACGATTTGTTTCCTTCCCTACTTTGAAACAAAGATTCTGACAAAGATTCCCGTCGATCGAACGTCGCACGTCGTACGAACCGCTTTTTCATATAAGATATTTGCAAAGTTATCGCAGGTTCTTCGCTTTTTATCGGATTGATAAAAATTACATCATAAAATATAAGACTGATGGAACATATTTCTAATGTTCAAATTTTAAATTATGTTAATTAAACTCTGTCTCTATATTAAGGTAATTAGATCTCTCGAATTTCGAAGCTGCGCGTTTAATATTCAAAAGATTAATTGAGAGATTCGCAGGGCAAAGAGTAGTTCCACGTAAAGTACATACAAGTAACATCTAATTGAGAGATGCAATCATGTCTATTAACCTTTAAACGCCTCACTACAGGAACAACATACTGATATATAGCGCATACTCAATTCAACTTGATTACTTATAGTTTTCATAAAAATGAACAAATATAAGAAATTTTTTTTTAAATTGAAACGCCAGACGAAAAAACATAACGGTATTAAGCAAATGTATATACTTTTATTAATAAAAGAAATAATTATAGGCAGTGGAAAAATCTTTAAAAAGATAAGCCGAGTATACCGAAAAGGCGTAAGAGTTAAATCTTACTCGGATTATACTCGTTTTTCCCACGCCGGGTGCACCTAGGAAGATAACTTTAACACGATCTAATGTGTCCGCAGGGCTGTCTTCCTCTTTCGAACTTCCTTCGGCGCCCTCGTAAGTTATTGTATTTCCGCCTCTTCTTTCTAAATAATCGAGGTCCAGCTCTGCGACAGAGATGATAGAATTATGTAACATGCAAATAATGCATAACTGTACGATGAGAACTTGTTGCTCATATACGAGGAGCAATTTTATTTCATAATTATACTCGGTTCCTGGAACTAGGAATGTTGCGATGAGAGTCTCGTTCCGAACACTCTTGTGATATATACGCTAAAGTTTTGCAAATTAGATACAATTTTGATGAAACATCGGAGGCATGCAATACCGTATGATTAACCAAAGTTATTCAAACTATTCAAAGTACAAGAACTATATTTTATACAAAGAACTTCGTTATATCGTAAGTTATTGTATTTCGGAAAGAAAGAATTTGCTGAAGTATTTAACTAGATATACAGGGTGTTTCCAAATTAAATGGCAAAACTTCGGGAGCGTGTAGAGGAGTAAAAAACTAAGAAAAAAAGTCCTATAGACATATGCTCCTTTTTGCTTTGTTTCGCAGGAAATCACGAAAAAAGAAAAAAATATATTTAATTTATTATTTTAATTATTTTATTTATAAACTTTTTAATGAAGATTTTGTTCGAAATGTGCACCTCTTGCAGCAATACAAGCATTGCATCTGTCAAACACGGCTCTTGTAGCAGCCAGGCACTAAAGAGCGACTGACAAATTCATAACAGAAAGTGGAAAATGTAATCAAATATGTCGGTGCTAGATATGGCAAGAAATGTAAACATTTTTTTTCGATTTCTCTGAAACGGAGCAAAAACGAGCATATGTCTATAGGACTTTTTTTCTTAGTTTTTTACTCCTCTACACGCTCCCGAAGTTTTGCGATTTAATTTGGAAACACCCTGTATATAGATCTGAAAATAATTTGGTTGGACCATCTAATTACGTAGGAAACTCAAATGTGAGCAAAAAGTTTTGACATCTAGTTACTAGTTCGAGCGTTCTGCGTAATTATCTTAATGATCCAACATATTTAGTTTCTAACTAAATTCTGTATCTAATTAAATTTTTAGATACTTCAACAAAACTATCCTTTCTGTGAATCTTTTATACGGATTAAATCCAGAAGCTATAAAACTACATTATAAATGCTAAACGAAACGAGTTACTCGCGAAGAATCGAGGAAGGGAGAAGGTCCACGCAATTAACATTTATAAATATTCCAGTTCAATTAATATGCACGAAAAGTATCAGAAAATTATCATGCTTTGCGTTTTTTCGCGAGTGTAATTTCTAAATGTGACAATGTCCACGGGGAGAAGCGCCGCGGACCAATGGAATAAATGAATTAATTAATGGTATTCAAATGTGGATCCCTTTCGGAACGAACTTTACGCGTTAGTCAAGTTGGAAGATCGCTTCGTGAAATGCGAAAGCTCATTCAAGTAAAGAAATTCGAGATATTCTTGACATTTGTTTCGCCGACTTTGCAGCAAGTTGCTCTAGTCTTCCTCCGTGAAGATATATTATTCATGAAGCTAGAGAATATTTTTAGGTGGTACCCATGCTATCCATAAGTCATAACATACCTTTCGCACGCAAATTCATTTGTCTTTGTAAATGTTTTGAATCGCAAATTTGCTTTATGATCACGTATTTGCTTTATAATCATCGTAAGAACGGAACAACGTTTGCGATACCCACGCATTGAAAGAATTTAATTTAAATATATTTTAATTTAAAAAAGTAAGTAAAATGTAATTGGCGATACATTATACGCGAAAATGCATGTACATCTCTGTGATTCATGAAATTTCAAAGAAAACATCTATATGTAATTACATTTGTGTACAAATTGGTTGAAAGCTCGCGATATTGCTTTTGCATATCGCATAACAAATCGACACGTAATTATGGATGCTTATATGAGATTTTATCTCGCTCTCTTGAACACGATGCGCCATGCTGGCGTATAAATAAAAGCGTTGACGAATGCGCTTTCTAACGGAAATCAATTCCCAATTTATGATTAAATAATCGAATCAATTAAGAAGATTAAACGTTCTTATAATAAGACATGCATTACACTGAAAAGTACCTAATAAAGGCTAATTATATTTAAAACGGGAAGAAAAATATATTTTTATAAATAGAACAAGAAAATTGAGAAAATTTTTAAATAAAATAGATAGCTTTGATAATTATTTTTTTAAATAAAAATAAAAATATCTCACATGCATTCTGTACGATGAATTATCAGAACACATCACGTGTATTGACAAACGAATCTCGTTTACCCAAAAGCCGTTTATTCGCGTGTAAGATCGAGCTTGATGGGAACTCATTGTCCTTTGTGCGATCCATCAGATTTAATCGTAATTAGAACATTGCACTCGCGACGAACATTCGAGGTGCACTTATCGCCGCGCTCCGACGACCTTCGTGGTCGAAATTCGCCGATCGACTGACGCGAAACTCCGGAGTACTGTCTCTTCTAACCAGGGATCAACGACCATATACATAGATATATGTTTTGCAAATACATATATATGTGCAGAGAATTATAATCCCGATTTATTAAGATGGCATTTAAAACATATATACGTTTTAAATTTTATATGTATAGTTATATATGACTAAATAATACATAAAATATAAGTAAGTTACTTATAAGCTTTCACAGTTACGTAAATAATATAAGGCGATAAAATATAATCCGCAAACAATTAAAATGTACCACAATTTACAGTTAATTTCGTTGGTAAGTACGCTTCAATTGTTTGCGAATTATATTTTATCGTCTTATAAATATATTATTTACCTATGCACTATAATAACCATGGAAATTCATATAAACAATTTACTTATATTTGACAATTTACGTTTTATTTTTGAAGCCACAAAGTATTTTCATTTTAATTGAATAATATATTATGTATATATACCTATATCTTTATATGTATATATATATA
>NW_017257296.1:242280-242996 GCF_001594055.1 Mycetomoellerius zeteki
AACGGAATATATATCTCGAATCTCTATATATAATTTAATATAATCGCGATATTATAAGATCGTTTTGAAGTCTCTCACTGATTTTATTAATTACAGATTCTTGAGATATTTTTCTTCAAAGTTTTCTTTTTATGAAATAATATAAATTACATTTTTTAATTTCCTTAATCAACGTGCTAAGTCATAGGATTGAAAGAGGGAATTACGTTGATGTATTAATCGGATTAAGAGTATACAAATTATCACATTATAATTTGAAAAGTGTTTGGTTATAGTTAGCTCATCATAATATTATATCATGGAAACTTTAATTATGCGTGGATACAGGCCTTTGTCGAAGTTTTTAATTAATTTTAGCTCATAATACATGTATATAGTTAATACGTGTATATATGATAATCAATGCTTTTGTTTATGGGAGTGCGTGGATATTAAATTTTCGAAAAACTGTATTATATGATTAATTTGATTTTGTTCACATGATATTCGCTATTTAAAAAGGATTATGTACGTAATTTATTGATAAATAGAAATAATATAAAAGACAGAAATAATAAGAAAATATATTCAACATATCTTTTATTTCAAAATACAAGACAATTTTTAAGATTATTATATAAAATTATTACAATTATGTATTATAATTTATATAAATTATATAAGATATAAAATATAATTAATATATAATTATAATTATATATTATAATTATAATATA
>NW_017257296.1:243118-301543 GCF_001594055.1 Mycetomoellerius zeteki
TTATAATATATAATTATAATAATATAAAATATAATTAATTAATTGTAATAAGATATATATAAATTAGGCTGCATAAAAAATAAATAAATATAAAATATAATATACAAATAAAATATTCAAATAAAATGGCAAACGTAAAACATTTTGCAAGACTTGTAATACTTACGATAATGCTTGTGCGGCGGGGGGGCGCGCCCCCTCCAGCAGTTTTTGTACCTATGGTTATCGGTGATTCGCAAAAAATTCCTCACAACTTGCACCGTGCCAGTCCTCGTTAACTCCGATACGATTGCATTGTTTAAGCTTTCTAATGACTAAGACGAATCCAATTCTGTCAATTACAAACCACGTGCGCACATGCGATTGTACTTTGGTTTCTCTCTCTTTTTTCTCTTTACTTTATTTGCTTTGGTACGTCGGGTGTATCATTAAATGGCAATGGATTATTCCCTTTGATAAAAATTATCTCGCTTTATTTTAGCTTTTACAATCTAACAACCAGTGTTGTTCAGTCTCCTTGACTAGACTATAGACTAGACTAAAAGAGCTGAGATTTATTGTCTATCGGGAGTGTTTCTTCGCTCCACTAATCAAACAGCAATCTCGGATTCGATTTCATCTCTCTCGTGTGCTCTCCGGGGACGTCTACTGAAGCCTATTACTTTACAGATAGGCGTATTACGTAACTCGTACCTCACGTACATATGTCCCTTAATATCAAACGTCCGATCATTCTGATCTACACGTGCTATTCTTCAAGTATCGTAAAGTCGGGGGATTGTAACTGGCGTAATCTCGACGAGTATTCTTGATGCATCATGATGAGAAAAAATCCATTACTAATGCAATTTTAATTTGTGGAATATAAGTGATATCGTTTAACGTATCAATAAGATAGAGATTTAAAATTCGCCTCGAGATTACGTGCCGATTTTGATTGTTAGCAATTATTCTAGATTGTACTTCGTTGATTGACAACCGATTTGCTTCGTGATCGATCGATCATTGACCTTCGGTCTCCGGATTTCTTCGGATTGCGCACGCCTAGTTCAGCTGGATCCGATCCACCTGCACTCAGATTCGGTGAACGCCGCATGCATTTCAAATAGCATTGTTGTAGAATGTCGTCGCATTATTACTTTTCTTTGATATTTACAATATAAGGAGATGACGATAGAGCAAAGTGAAGACGAGCGCAGCTTGCCAGACGCGATCCATGCGTCAGTATTGCTTTACGTGTATTGCTTCTCGAGGAGAAACGATTTTGCAGTGCAGAGGGATGATCGTCACCGAGGTTCGTCAACGAAATTTCGCAGACTCGATCTTAGAACCGTCCGAGTTAGCCGTTGACGGAGCCAACGGCTGATTTCGCCTCGACCACGGTCGGCACATCCTCTCCGGTGACGATGCGCGATCACAGAATCCTCTTCGGACCGTGAGGATCCCTTGCCCGGTCACCGAAGGCTGACACTCGATTAACGATTACGCAATCGCGACCGACCGGCACCACGCGCTCCGCAGGCGTATCACTGTCATGAAACGACGGCGGCGCGAAAGTTCTCGTTTCAGACAGCATCGCACAGGAGCAACGCACGAGGTTGAGGCGTCTCGGGCGGCAGCACGGCATAGTTCATCCCTCGGACGATCGAAACTACCCCTAGAAGCGCACGGAGATGCTCGCGATTTGCGCCTGCGTGCGAACCGCGCCGCGGCAATTTCTCACTCGGCTTGTTAAACGATTATTTTTACGAGCTCTTAATAGACGTTGCTTCATCTTAATCTAGATATACAGAGTGTTTCCAGATAGTGGGTCACAACTTTGCAGTATTTCTCTACAATATTTGTTAAGCTGAATAAAAAGTACTTACAATTAGTCAAAATAGGTCCGCAAACCAATTCTTTTAGAATAAATAGCGATTTTTTGCTTTGACAATTATTCATCCATGTTTATGTATGGGCGGTATATAAATAATAATAATAATAACGAAGGTTATTTTTTAACATATTGTTGTAATATATTGTAAAGTCCACTGTAACGATTTTTCATTCGCGTCAGATCTCTCTCTCTCTCTCTCTCTCTCTCAATTTTATTATATATATATTACCATGTATATTTTATTTTTTTTATCTTTTTTAACAAACATTTTACATATGATATAAAATCTTAAATAAAAGTCTATCCTAAATTCTGAGAGAAAACGTGAATTATAAATTATTTAAAATGGTTTGATACTTTAATATGTAAATATTATTGTATAAATATTGATACATAAATATTGCTTGTTGAGAGAGTATCAACTAGTTTGAAATATGTTATAAATTTTTAAATAAGTTCGAAATTTGGTGACACAAGAATATTAAATATATATATTTTGAAATGGAAGATGCATAATGCGTTTCTTTTAAAGCATACACTTTAAATAAATTAATTTTATTTAGAATTTTATATTTCATTTATTTTATGAGTGTCTTTTTTTCTCATTCTTTAAATGTTTCTGTGTTACATATTATACGTAGCATATAAAATTTTAAATAAAATTTTATCCTGGATTGCGACACAATTTATAAATCGTTTAAAGTTGGACTTAAGATATTAAAATAATAAAATAATTTTGTGCATTTGTCAAAAACTTCTTGCTTTCATAAACGATAAACAGCGAATTAAAACATTTTAAGATAATAAAATAATTCCGTGAATTGTAAAAAATTTTTGTTTCTACAAAGGACAAACGAATAATCAATTTATATTAGAGCGGAGCAAAATGCTCGTTCTTTAAACGGATTTATTTGCGTATTTATTTCAATTAAACGCTTTTTATTCGGTTCAATAAATACTACAAGCTTGCAAAATTTTGAAACGCCCTGTGTATGTATACATCTCCACGCTTTACGTCAATATTTTATTATTAACGCTGGAAAACACGAGAACAGGTGCGCAGTCGCGCGCATCTCGATTTATTTCGTTCACCAGAGTTATTTATATTGATATTCATACTAAATTTTTATTGATAGCAAAGAAAGAGAATATGATGAAGAATGCAGTGCGAAAAGAAAGTTCGTTCTTTTTCTAGGATTTTCAAAGTGCTTCTACGGATAAGTGGGAGCGGCAAAACATGATCCTTCTTCATCTCTACAATCCTATTCGTGTTAACCTACACACGCATTACTTGTACCATTCACTTGTAAATCACATTTAAAAAAAAAGTTACTTTCTACATGTCGAAAGAATCGCGTTTTCCAAAAGCAGCGATCGAATCGAATAGGAGAAACTCATGCGGTCTGTGCTAATTTAGATTTTGTGAAGCAAGACAATTTTTATTAGTGATTACTGACGTAAGTGTGTATTTCATGTGGGTTATTTACAACTTTTATTTTTTTACGGTGCTGTCTTGTAACACACTTGTATAACAAATACCTGCTGTAGTTTCAAATCGCGAAGGACGATTTTTTGATAAAATCATGTCGCAAGAAAGCTGCATACAGTTGGAAAATCTGCGTTAAATTTTTGAGCAAATATTTCGTTATTAAAATTAACATTTTTTTATAATATATAAAATTGACACATTTTATTCATTTATCTTACAACGTATGTTTTAAAAAACATTAATTTTATGTTATGTGTCTACTTACTCATAAATTATGAAATTTTAACAGTAAGAAATGTTGAATATCAATTTAACACAAAATATTCAAAAAACATAACATTATATTAAATTAACTCTTGGATATGTTAAAAATTCAACACAAAATTTTAATAAGGAGTTAAGTGGACCGTTTTTAACACAAATATAAAATATTCTTTACTGTGCAGTTGTCTAAACTTTTGAGGGCGATGAGAAAATTCGGATTCTCCTCTGACACGTTGGAATTTATATGAACGTTTATATCAATATTTTATTAAATAAATATAGTACAGCTTTACATAGAGAAAAACTATTTGATAATACTGTGATCTCATCGATTAATACTTGATCATAGTAATATACACATACGTTAATTATACATTAATGTCAAAAGTAAATCGAGCTCGGATATCGCCAGACACACTCGTATCTGCTTAAACGTTCGTTATGACATTTTATATTCTTCTTTTGACGATACTTCTTTCCGACGAAAGAATTGAAAATATCTCGCGTCGTCTCGTAAAACGATATCCGCGTCGATGAAAGATACATATTTATATTATAACGATCAGAATGAGCAGCCATGCATGGTGCAAATATTTCTTCTTGGACATCTTTTTAAGTGAAATATTGTCTTACTAAAAATATCGAGAGATGTTACGAGAAATATCAAAAACGAGGTATACATAGGTATACGTTTGTCCACGCGCTCGCGTGGTTACGTATAATGAAAATATATATATATATCTTACTCTCTAAATTTATTAAAGTCAAGTACCGTTCGGTAATCGTATCATATAGTAATTGACGTACCACATCAATTGTATCGCCGCTTCTCTCATCAAGAGGCAAGACGCTAACACTTTCCGTTCCTAACGTGGCAACGAAATTTTTCATGTATTTCGCAACCGATTCATAACTATTCCATTAATCGCTATTCGTTGACTAAATTTTATTCTTAGCCTTCCGAATGCGTGATAAAAAGCAAAAACTGTTTGTCTTTACTGCAAAATTAAGTGACAATAAATAGGGAAATTAATAAATCGTATGTTGTGTCAAAACGCATTTTCTACTAACAAAATAATGTAAATAACGCTCGATATTTGCAACAGCACAACAAAGTAATGATTATTTTGTTGTATGACTTGGTTACTTGTTGTAATAGATAACTATCGGAGACGACCAATAAACGAGCAACTTTAGGTATTAAATTTAAATATTATTTATACATTAAGCAACGCATTTTCTACACTGAAAGATGTAAAACCATAAATTTTATCAATAAGTGAAGAGAAACAGAGGGAAAAAGAGGGAGAGAGAGAGAGAGAGAGAGAATAAAAAGAAAAAGAAAATTTAATTAAAGATCCATGAGATAAAATTAAAATGGAATCTAAATAACAAGATTTACAATTTAATTCTTAATAGAATGTAAGAAACGTAATTAATAAAAAAATCGGCGTGCATTAGTGACAACTCTGTAAATTGTTACTTATTTGCGTACAACGACAAAGAGTGCCATTATCAAAATTTAATGTTACGTAATATTATATTATTCTACTAAAAAATGTAATCACCTTATACGATTATATCTTAATATTTACACGTTATTCAGACGCATCGTCAATGTACACGCGCCATTTAATCCCTCCACCGTGTTTTTTTTTAAATATAGACTGTTTGAGAATATAGCAACGCAATTGCTGGACGACTCTTAATAATAGATTCTAAATAAAGATAATAAATTATTCTTCTGCGTCCGTTTGTTAATGTTCCGTTATCGATTATAGGACAATTAGTAGCAAGCTGCAACAGTACACCGAATGATATAGCGTATATCTTCCCCGTTAAGCATTACGACTTATAATGTTATAATTGATGTGCATGAAAATGAATCGCGACGAGTGCTTACATTGTCGTTATCCCTTGCTGTTGCTATAAATGTTGCATAATAAATGTGGAGAGAAAAATTATACAGAGCTAAAATTTACATTTTAACGAAGGAAAATAGGATATATGTGCTCGTTTCTTTCACCGCTCGTTAATCTAAATAATAATAAAAAAGAAAGGATTATATTTAAGCTTTATCGCTTACTTCTTAAGTAACAATAAAAATAATTTCTATCATTTTTATATCGCTTAAACTCAATTCTGACATATAACTTCTTATGACTTTCCAATCTGTGATTCTTTGTATTCTGTTATGCGCCTGTAAAGACGAAGAATTCTCCTCATGAGAATCTTCACGACACGAATGCTCCGTTTTGTTCCTTGTAAATACGTTAAAAAATATAATCTTGCACAGTCGTGTGCAACGCGAGAGATTGCATTCGCATCTGGAATGTACAAAACCGAACATTCATTTCAGTTGCACCAACACCATGAAGTAGGTCACCACGGCTCCCAGTACCTGAAATTTTTAGAACATTGTTCCTTACGTTACTCTATCATAATTTTATCTCATTCTACCATAACAGATCGTAAATGCTGATCGGGAATTTTCTTAATTTCGTTATATAAGAATTGAGTGAGAAGAGAAATTAAACTCAAGAATATATTGAGATAAAGTCTAGTCTTACCGAAGCGAAGAGATCCAAGGACACCGTGAAGAACTTGGCCCCTGATATTGACATAGCTTTCTGACACTG
Organism: Mycetomoellerius zeteki; assembly: GCF_001594055.1. Classification (NCBI taxonomy): domain Eukaryota; kingdom Metazoa; phylum Arthropoda; class Insecta; order Hymenoptera; family Formicidae; genus Mycetomoellerius; species Mycetomoellerius zeteki. Next base: position 249,387 of record NW_017257296.1, read on the forward strand.
CTGACATACGATTTGCACGAATGTCTTAGCTTCCTCCGACCCATCGTACCAATGACAAGAATAAGCCGCCTCCATCACCGAAGTGCTCTAAAAAGGAATGAATTTTTTATTATAATTTATTGTATAGAAATGCATTTAAAAAATTAGCTTTTTGCCTTTTAAATTTTTATTACATTTAACTTTATTTCTTTTATCAAAGTGCCATTTTAAACTACGCAGTAAAACATATTTTTTATAACATATCCGAGTATTAATTTAACAATGTGATTATTTGAATATTTTGTATTAAATGAATATTTAAATAATCACATTATGCTAAATTAGGACTCGTACATGTTAAAAATTTGATTTTTTAATTTTTTAATTTTTAGTATTAAAATAAGGTAGTAGTACTATAAACTTTTTATTTAAATAACATAATTTATAAGTGAAAAAATAACATAAAAATAATAAGTTTGAAAACGTGAATTCTAAGATAAATGATTAAAAGATGAATGTATGTGTTAACTTAGTATATTATAAATATTAATTTTTTTAAGAAATATATTTACACAATTTGTGTGTGTGTTCAAAACGTTACATTTTTGTGTTAACCTTTACATAATGTTTGTGTTACATTCTAACATATTTATCTTGTTGAATTAACACTAAAATTTTGATAGATCGTTTGGAATACATGAAATGTGTTAAATTTAACATAAATAAAGAATAAGTACGACCATATAAATGCTAACAAGGAAAGAGACGCACCTGTCTTCCTCCGATTTTAATGAGCTTTTAATATGTTATTCTCCAGACAAAAATAAGCGACACGTATTTTTTTATACGTGACAATACGCACTTTTAGGGAGTGAAACACCCTTTAGAAGAAAATCAGTTTTTCTCTTTCGAAGCGAATATCGCCAGAACTGTAAGAGATAGAAAAAAATTTTCATAATGAAAATTGAATGGCTTCAAGAGTACTTTAAAACTATGAAAAAAATTTTTTTAAATTATTTATTTATAAAGAAAAAAATTTTTTTCTTTATAATTATATTTCTAAAGTATTCTTAATGCCATTCAATTTTCATTATGAAAATTTTTTTCTATCTCTTACAGTTTTGGCGATATTCGCTTCGAAAGAGAAAAACCGATTTTCTTCTAAAAGATGTTTCATCCCCTAAAAGTGCGTATTGTCACGTATAAAAAAATACGTGTCGCTTATTTTTGTCTGGAGAATAACATATTAAAAGCTCATTAAAATCGGAGGGGGATAAGTGCGTCACTTTCCTTGTAAGTATAAATATAAAGAACGCCAATAATCTCGGCCAAAGTTAGATGTTATGAATATAATACAAATCCTTAATTTTTAAATTTAATTATCTCAGGTGTGACTGTGCGCCGAAACGTTCGGACATTAACCACAACCGATCTGAGATGTTAATAATATAAATATTTCAACTGTGTAAAGTTTCAAAGATTTAATAAGTCTCTTGTAAATTTCCCATATACGCACCTCTTCAATCAGGCGATTTCCAAATATGCAGAACAAAAAGACTTGGCCGAACGTGTAGAGCACGTAGCCGATCGTGGAGGCCGCATATACATTTATACCGCTCACCTGTAGCATTTAAAACCCGTATGTATTAGTATGAATACTTAATTCTTGATATATTCGAGTTCGCATTAATCCATCGACTTCGCATTACTTGTTTAACTAATTTATACGATCAATAAGTCATTTGCTCGAGACCTTGAAAAGGAACCTGGCCATCTGGCAACTCACCTTCGTCGCTTGATAAGCGAGCAGCGTTAAAGTGATGGTCGTCGTCAACATGTGAAGCAGAAGCGCGAAACCGTACGCATCCCCGACCGCGGTGACCAATCTACATTGGAACAACAGTTGTTATTAATAATTCTGTCAATCGGGACGACCCGAACAGTCTACGGGTGACTTATGCCGCACTTTAAAAGCACCGTTGAAGAACGACTTATGAAAGATATATTCGCGATACCCATTCTTTCATACATAGATACTGATTTTCATACTAAAGTGATTAAAACTAAGTTGAAACGACGAACAAATATTCGTTTCCGTTTCACCACGTATATCCTATTTCGTCGACCGTTCGTCAAGTTAACACTGTTCCTAGTAAGTGAATGATCGATACGTCGAAACGCCTTGAAGAAAATGCGATAGCTTATATAGCGTCACACTTGGTTCTCACTATCGCGAAAAGTCAGATCTGTAAAATGTACGCTGAAATGTGATTTCGAAGCGAGATCATATAGATCTCAAAATTTTGAAACTCGGATCGAATATCCAGCGCGATATATAGACCTCTATGTGAAGACGCTTCTTCCCCTTAGACTACTTACTCGTAGGACATGACCTCGGTTGCGGTCAATATCTTTTACTTCCAATATTGCGTAGGTGATAATACGAGTCTCTACACGGAGAGAATTTTGTTTTAAAATTTACCCCGAAAATATGGTAGTTATGATACAATACATTATTTTAAAGATTTTTACCATGCATTTCAGTAAAATTAATCAAACTTATTTTATACTTTATTGTAGTTTTATCAATGAATGATTTATATTAAAATTTTTGGAAATACAACTATCATATTTTCAAGGTAAACTCTAAGAAAAAATTCTTTCCGTGTGCCATTTGAATAATATAATTTGACTATCATAATGATTTTTTTATCAATTCGCCGGTTTCTTAGATCCCTAAGATTATCAAGAATAAAAAGATTTGAAATGAAAAATAAACGAAAAGTTTCCCAAAGAAATTTTACAAATTTTTGGGTAAATATAACGTGAAATACGATATAGTATTGAAATCGCGTCGACCAAGATTGTATATTTTAATTTTCAATAAAAAATATGTGTTAAAGAATATGGAAAACAATAATAAACGAGGTCCTTCTATCGATAAAATTGGATATTGTTCGTATGAACAATCTGTCCAATGATATTATATGAGTGTGACAATGCGTGTCCATAGGTTGCGAAAATCTGTCATCACTCGTGCGTTGGCGTTAGGTGAACCACGTGTGTGCACGTTACGTACACGTGAACCGTCATGTCGAATACCGTCCCCCCATGAATCGCTCAGTCCGTACAACACACGACCCCCGTTGCGGTCAATATCGCGCTTTCTTAGAATAAATACTTCACCACCGTGGGAATACGCGCATCCCGTGCTAGTCGACGAGTGGCTTCGGCACCCCCGCGAACCTACAGGAACACGGCATCCGTTCGCACCGTTATTGCGAAAAAAAATTTTCCCGAGGAGCAATCGATCTTACTGCCGCCGATCGTATTCCGCATACTCTGACTTTTACGAAGAACGATGTTTATCGCAATTCGAAAAGAATAAGATTTTTAAAATAAAATTATTCATTATCGAATAGCTATAAAACTGTAGTGTGTTAAATGTTGGAGAATTGTTCTATTTATCTATTAATATTTAGTTTTGAAGGACTGTAGCATAGAGAGATTTTTCAAAATAACAGTTATGTTGAAAATAATATCAGGTATTAAGAAGATTGTTTAACTAGATTTCAAACTTTCTTCCCAGCAATTATAATTATAGCTGCAACGTGTTGTCACATACAAATTTCAGTTGACTTTGCCAAAGCTTAACAAAACATTATATATCCGTTATTATATACAAATAAAGCTTTTCAAAAATATATTTATTATCTTATTTATGATTATCTTTTTTATTGATTTCTAGTCATTTTTGCAATTTTTATTAATATTGTGTTTTACACAAATATGTGACCAAGTATTATTGCAATAGCAGTCCGATAACTCTCACAATTAACAACGTTCAATTATTAATAAATAGTACGAAAATTATCGATAAAAGTATTAGGAATTTAAACCGCGATGTAGATTGTGAATAATTACTTTGCTTTGTATGCTAAAATGTAATGTCTAAATATTTGTATAGTGGGTTTCATTAATTTTCCCTTTCTTCTTTATCTATGATCAAAATCGCAAGACTATTATTTCATCCGTAGTACTTGATAAATGTTAAAATATAAATATAATTGTATAAAATAATAAATGTATATTATATATATTATATAAAATGAGAAAAAATTATTTTTCCCCAATATATATATGGTATTACATATTAAATAATTAATATCAAGTATTGTACATACACACAATATGTATGCCTCGAAGAAATAGTATTTGAAATGTGTTTATGCATATTTTAAAATATTCATAATCGCGATGTTTGGCCGCGTACGCAACTTTATCATGCGCACTTCTTAATAATTGAGAGAATAGTTAGCGTGTCTCTCTATGGGGTCAATATAATGCCGACTATATACTAAATACTTTACACACCTTCAGGCGTGTTGTACAGGATTATTCTGGGTCACTAGTTCACACAAGATGCAGATGACTTTCAAAGAAATGATCCGTCGTTCGCTCATAAAGTTGCATGAATTAACTATACGTCTTCAGTAGGTAAGTAGAGCACGGGGGGGCGGTTTCGCATCTCTCATCACGGCATTCGATACTGAATCTTTTATCTCACGGCCTACAAGCTTTATCTTGCGACCTCTCTTTAGCGAGAAGCTAGTCCGTTATTTAGACTTTGCGGTAAGTCTCGTTGGACTTGCGCGGTAATAAAATTGACTGACCTGACAATATGCTTGTGTCTTTCAACCCAGTATTTGATGGCACTCCTGACGAGCATCTCTTGCTTCTTTGTTAATCCGTTCGGTCCTACGCCACCATTGAAAGTCATACCAGCGGTCGGCCGGAAGGTTGCCGTGAAATCCTGTCTATTGCTGTATATATTACGAAGATCGAGATCCAGCATGTTGTCGCCTTGGGCTGCTGCCGAAGGTGGTGGCAGCTGAGTGTTCTCATTCGATTCACGAAGATGATCCGCACTACCAGCCTACATGCACAAAAAAAATCTCATTGACACATAAAGTCTGTGAGAAAAAGTTTAACTATACAGAAATTTGCATCGTTTGTTTTAATACTTTAGACGACAGAAATTACTTCTCATATCACACACAATGTTAAATTTTTTTAAAAAATTAATTTTGATTAATTTAAAAAAAGTCTTATTTTTATTATAAAATAGAAATGGAATTTTTTTTTATATTGATCAAAATTAGCGTCTTAAAAATTTAATTTTAAACATAGAAAACAAAGAAATATATAGATCTAGATTTGAATGTGGGAAATAAAATTTATATGATCAACAATATCTGTGGAGATTGAAATTCGACAGACCTTGAAGAGCTCACTGCTATTCGGTACCACCGTGTCCAAAGTTGCGCTCAACTCCATGAGTGGTTTCATAATCTGTTTCAGGTGCTGCAACTGTTCGCAGGCAAACAATAACCACGAGCAGAAAAGCACGTCCAACGAATTGGCGTTAACAAGCATGAAGAGCACCCAATAGAATTGGTATATGAGCATCAATATATGCGTTATTCCCCTGCTAGCATCGAACGGATAGAACGAACGGACCAATAGTTGCGGCAACTAAATTATAAGAAGAAGCGTCTCATGTACACAGAATAAAAAAATGTACTCGATAATTATACCATACAATAAACGCAATGCATGTATATTGTAGATAAAAAATCAAATTAAAAAAAAAAAAGAAATATGTAAAAATAAATATTGAGTTATACTTACATATACATAACGTGTCTTAATTATATATTAATTATACAATATAATTTAAATTACGATTATATTTCATTAGAATTCCGTTATTAAAATTATATATTAAAGTATAATTAAATATAAAAAAAGATAATTAAAATAATTTTGTCTTAAAACATTCCTTTCTATTTTCAGTAATTTTTAATTTTCTTTGGTGAGCAGAAATATGTTTTATATTTTATAAATTTGAATTATTACCTCAATAATTGTCGTCTCATTCGTGATTGGATCCACGAGTTTCCTAATCGGGTGTTCAAAGAAAGTAAGAGTGGTCCAAGCTACCGCAGCGAGCACGGTGGTGGCACCTACCAAGAAGAGCAGCAGCCTCATCTTTTTCAGAGCGATCGCGTGGTATCTCGCATTGCTCTCGGCGAAGAGCGGATGTGAATTCGGATTGTTCCATATCGCCCACGTTCTGTAAAAGTACTTGCTCCTGATAGCGAAGTAAACGACCTTGACGATGCTGTGCGTGAAGAAAAGGAGGGTGATCGTGTTGGCCGTGAGATCGTCGACGTCGGCGCTCTCAATGATCAGATTCACCGCGCACAGGCCGAATTGTAACAGCAGTAGGAATAGATTCGCCTAGAAAAGATAGTTTTTGCGACGTGCGTGTACGATCTGGAGGACCCTCACTCACAGATACCATAATATTAATTTTAACGGTATCGATTGTTAAAATTATAGATCATCCAAAAGCTATCAGATATCTCGTCAAAATATTATTACAAAATCAGGCTGAAGAATGTCGATAACTTCGATTTGATCAGACGAAATTAAATTTTGTTATTGCAATTTGGCGAAAATACTACCTAACAGTATTATATGTTAAAACTCGTGATCACTTACACAGCAGAACACTTTATGCAAGTATTTGGACGAATTGTCGTCGTAATAGTTGAACACGAAATGCCCAAATATCTTCATGATCCTTATGTTGGGCATGAGATCGGCCACTAGGCCCTGTTGCTTCATCTTCATCATCTGCGAGCAAATTGCACGAGTTGATAATTTATTATTAAACTATCGAACGCTCTATTTCGCAGAACTGTCGTTAAAATTCGTTGGTAGCTTTAAAACCCGCTCATTGAGAAAAAAAGTTGTCGATTTAAAAAAGTATTGATTGATTCAAATAAATGCGGCGGACACGGGCTGTCAAACATATATTTTATAATTCAAACTAAATAAAATGTTTTAAATTACAAGATTTTATTGACATGACTCACGTATATTTAACATAAATATGTAGCTTTTTTTTAGTGCAGCTGGTTTTGATTCACGCACAATACACGATCTGCATCATTAGTCACAAGACAGTTAGGTATGCATGATTATATCGTTATGTAAATGAAACTTCTAGAAACTTCTATAACTCTTCTTTTTTTGTACAATATGATTACGTATTTTCCACAATATAAATCGCGCGTTGTAAGTTTCAAATTATAAAATTTGATAAGACCTGTTTTGTAGGTAATCTTAATCTTTTTCCCACTCGTCGTCAAACGCTACAAGACTCGAACAGAAGCTTTCCGTTTCTCCAGATATGCGCTGTATTTTCGTATTTATAAGTAAAAGATGTCCGAATCTTTTTACATTTTTCGGATACTTTTTTGAACTTTCGCGTTTTTGTTTTGTTCAAAAAGCACCTGTTTTGAAACAAGAACGAAGGTACCTACCTTGATCGCTTTAACTATCCAAGATTACAGATGTCCAAAAGTGAAGAATCGGTCGGAACTCCGCGGCCAATTTATGATGCGGCCTTCAGCGCCTCGCGATTACGTTGCAGCAATCTTGCCAAATATATCAGAAGAACGAAGAAGAGCAAACTAACTAGCCGGCCTGCCATCAGTCGTCGTTTTATGGCACAAACGGTTTTGTGTTGCGAAAGGTTTCGTCTCTCCGGCCGAGGCCTAGGTACCCTCTACTTCTGTCTTCTTGTTCAACCCCCCGGTTATGACCTGACCGCTACCACTACCCCATCGGTAGGAAACCCCTTCCAGTGGGGTAGGTACCAAACGTGGACCAATCGGGGCCCGGTAACCAGGCGCAAACCGCTTCGTCGCGTTGCGCGACGTTCCTCCGACGCCATATCGCTTCTTACACCGTCCCCAAGTTGCACGGGATCTATAATCTTCTTAATAATTCAATACAACACCGCCGTGCTCCGTGTAGTTTTCAACGTAAAGTAAGTTTTACCGAAGAAAACAGTCTAAAGTCTCAAGATGCCTAGAGCAGGGGTTAGCAACTGGTGAAACGAAACTTCCGCTAAAATCGCCGTATCAACGCGCAATGTCGATTTTCTAGATATTATTCTAAAACACTTTACGAGTCGTGACCCTTATTATGATTCTTTTGCTGATGTTAGTAATTATTAGCTAGAAGATAGTGCCTCTTGTGTCTTCATTTCACGATTGTATTGATGTTGAATAAAAAGTTTAGCTTGCGCACACACACATTATATCTACAAATTATAAACCTATCCTTTCTATCATACAAAATTTCACGATTTTCCTGAAAATATTTATAAATTAATTATTATATTTTTACGTATCAATTTTATATATCTTAAGAATAAAATTTAACGAATCAATTTCTAGTGTTTTTTTTTTAATTAATATGCAAAATTAGTTCGAGCATAATTTTGATTTGACAGATTTTGGATGGAGCCAATTTTCTCTGGTAAATTTTGTGGAAAATCACTCTTTCAACACGTAGAATCTACATTGAAAAATGTACGCAAATTCACGCAAATGAGATGTAATTTGCCAGGATACCATCCTCACATACATCATAGGATCAATGAAAATAAATGATTCGTACGTAAAGTACGAGCGCATACGAAACGAATGACGTAAAACAAATAGTATAAATCGGACGGCGGGCGTAGTTTTATCGTCGAGTGTGACCTATGTAAGTCTCAACGGTTAAATATGTCACGTATCGACTTAAAACGAGGGCCGCACCGCAGCTTACATGGATAGTACATAGTAATGAATCCTTCATTATTTAGGGCGACAGTCCTTCGATATTACGACCAGTGCGATGGTCGGTTAATGATACTTTGAGCTGATACGACGGATAAGTCAAAATTAGATCAACATTAAAGAAGTTATCGATGGCTCTTATACCTAGATATTTTAATATTTTATTTAAAACGCGAAAGTTCTTTCCCCCATACAGCAGACCTCCAGGGGCGCTTTCAGATTCTCACCCGAGTATCATCCAAGTGTCATTTTATCCTTGTTGCTCACTGAATGTTAAACAAGGATAACACTCTGGGAAGTACTCGAGTAGGAATCTGAAGGCGCTTCAAGGGATGTCCTAAAAACGTTCAGAGAACGTTCTTATGTCCTCTGAACATCCTAAGGATGTTCCCAGGATATTTTTCGGATAAAGAGTCTTGTTCAAACTTGTAATGCGTGCAATTGATAAAATAATGAGTACATATTTGGATTTAAGGGGATCCTAAACTGATTATCGAACTTGATCGAGGTCGATAGTGCAGACTTTTTTTAATTCCAAATTCGATAATAGATGACATCTTTGATTCATTTCTTACATTATATTATATTTGGAATTTGGAATTAAAAAAGTCTGCACTATCGACTTCGATCAAGTTCGGTAATCAGTTTAGGATCCCCTTAAACTCTAGATTTAACAATGCGATTTTACGTAAATCGGAAAACTATAAATTGTGATGTTTTGATCACTGCGTATCAAAATAATCCTAATAAGAGAACTTCGTGTGAGATTCTCCTTTGGTTGTTCGGGCAACCGATTTTGTTGATTAGCGACAGCGCAGCCTAATTGTTTTTCGGGAAGAAAACAAAGCGGACGTAGCAATTATCGAGATTGAACAAAGATCTAGAATTAAACTGTTTTGCTCTCCACAAAGTCTCTTATTATAAAAAACCCATCGTGAATTGATTACAGGTGAGTGATGTATTATATAAATACGTGCATATGAGGCGGGATAATCTAATTGCATAATGAAAACGTTTAAATTAATTTCATTAGCGGAAGTCGTCATGTTACGTATCTTCGTTCTGGTGCTGTGGTCGCTGATGACGTGCTCCTACGGATTTACGATGGATCGTGCAGGTACCGCGTCAATCTTTTCTTTCATCTCCGCTTCATTTGAATAGTCATATATATTTGTTACTGTAACTTATGACAAAGTGTAAACCTGTATTAATCATTTAAGTCAACTTCTTCATAACCAGTTTTTGTTTCAAACAGTCTTAAGATGTTTTCTTAAGACGCTAATACTCTATAATTTATAGACATGTTAATATTGTACTTAAACGTCTTAATTATAAGAATTGACTATGAATATCAACCAATGATTATGTTTACATAGTATAAACACCAATTAAATTCAACTTAAAAACATTAGTTGTTACTGAATTAATGTTTATATGATTAGCATTGAGACACTCCCATGTGTCCTAATATTCTACGTCAATAATTAAATACTATTGATGTTGATATAAACTATGGATGTTATTAAATCTGATTAATAGTGACGCGTAAATCATTTATTTGATTTCCGGCTGTTCTTAAAAGCTCGCTATTTTAGATTATAGGTACTTTCATGCGCTTATCTTGATATTTCTTCTTTTTCTTTGTTTTAAAAAAATATGCTGCAATGCGTAAATTATTTAAATATGCCTTTCTAAGAACGTTTATTGTACATATTGATTAATAATGTATGTCACATCTCAATAGTAGTGTTTGTGCCGCCTGCATGGGACACGGCACCGTCCTTGGACACTTATCAAAGAGTATTTGTCGACCCTGTAATGAAAGAGATGCAGGTAACTGGTATAAACAGGATTTTGCAAACTGAAGATGCGAAAATGTCGGAAAATATGTTAGAAAATCAGACGCGCGAGAAGAAATCAACAACCGAGAGAGTCGAGATGAAACTCATCGAGATGAAACCTATCAACGAAATAGCATCGGCAATGAGGAACGACGCTTCTGATTCTTCTGAAGAAAACGCTAATGCTGTTATTACTCCTCGAAATATCATTTTGCTTTTGATCGATGAAAGAGACCATGAGAAAAAGGAAGAGAATTCGTTGAAAGATTATAAAGAAAGACTGCCCTTCGCGATTGAAGGAGTTCTTCAAGTACTTTCCTATAATTACATTAATCATTTCTATATCGGATAATTTGATAGAAAATTGAACATCTATAGAACAAATTTTTCTTTTATTATTTAACTCTCCTTTCTACACTCAATAATAAGTACAAAATAAACTCACGTTTTTACGAAAAAATATATACATATATATTTAAGTGTTTTTATTAAATATAATATTACAAAATAATTAATAGTTTGATAAAAATGTGATACTACGAGGAAGTGGCAAGTTTTTAAATATGTTAAATTCAAAGAAAGAATTATAGAATTCAGTCTTTACAATTTTATTTTGTATGCTATGTATGTACAATCGTTTTTAAGCTTATTTACATTCGATAGTTTAAATTCGAGTTATGTTAGATAAAATTTATATCGTAGAATTGCCACGACAAGATCGCGAGTGCTAATTTCTCTATGGACAACGCGTCTACTTCTGAAAAGAAGGAAAAAGATTGCAATTGCGAGCGTATTCTTCTCTCGAATATCGAAGAGTTGTTATCCTGGGCGACACACACGAGAGGAATGACAACAGGTTTGAAAAAAGAAAAACATGCATTCATTAAATTATTGCAAATTCATGTATCGAAATCTATAAAAATATTATATAATACGAGAGAATATTAAAAAATATTATATATAAAAATATCATAATGTATTCTTCCAACATTCCTTATGTTGATTACTAATTTAATTCGATTTTATGGAACAGGTGCTGTTTCCAGCAGCAACTTCTCGATCCCATTTTTTCCTAGATACGAGTCTGGCTCCAATAAGAATAATGCAAAGTTAGAACTACGTAAAAGCAAACGTGATTCCAACAACGGTTGGCAAGTGATCGATCTTAGCGACCGGACGAGTTCTGTTTCGCCTTTGATTACGGAAGATTCTAAGACAGACGGTGAGTCAGAAGTGCATGTAATTAAAGAAAAAATATTTTACACGAATATTCTAATAAAGATAAAAAGATTCACAACAGATAACATTAATTAAAGATTAATAGATAAGAAAAATAAAGTAAAAAACAGTGAAATAAATTTCAAGCATGAAACATGAAATTCTGTTAATTTCAAGGGTAATTCCAAATACGAGATATAAAATATAAGATATAAAATAATATCTTGGATAATATATTAAATTAGATTCTGATCATTTTAATCCTAAGTGTAAATAAAAATAAAGTATATGTTGTATAAAATATAACAAGCTGACATTATTAGTCATTTTGACGTAAAAATTAATCTTTAATTAGCTTATTAATAAAATACAGGAAAAGATGAAAAAGAAATAAATTTTTTATTTATAGGAGATATTAATTATGATACCACATGGGATATTTTCGATGTGTTGTCCAAAATAAGAATGGCTTTTTTCCGTTCTCTACTTGAATCATTGCACAAGAATGATGGTGTGTTCAAGAATGAATTTTTATCGCGCAAACAGTCCTTTCTTCAACCAACTGCGACTAATTTAATCGAGAAAACCATCAGAGAGCTGAAATCTATTCCAAACGATAAGGGTTACATGTTAATCGCTGCCGTGCCGAGAAGTGAGGAAGCTGCCGCTGTCGATCTTCTTCAACGCGAAGTAATCATTGCTTCATTGTCGATAAAACCATCAGATCTGAAAAACTCGTAAATGATTCAGAGAGAAATATAAAAAATAGTTTAGTAATTTGTTTTACTGAAGTATCTTTGTTAAATCTTAATTAAACGCCGAAATCAGAAATATATAAAAATAATAAATAAAAACATAAAAAATAATTACTTGTTCTTGCAAATATTAATAAGCTTTCAATTTTTTTTTTAAATCAATGAAGGCTTCTCTGAAAAACACTCTTTTGATCGTAACGCAAATCTGTGTTGGAGACCAAATACCCGTTTCATTTGCTGCACAAGGACCAAATTGTCGAATTTTTCGGGAAGCAAGAGTTATTGATGAGCTACCAATTCTAATAAAAAAAGCGATAATCACAAGCGATTGTTATGATACTGAATGTATGAATCGACATGGACGCGATGTTCCAATTGAGTCACGTGTCTCAACTGGCGGAATCATTTCGCAAGAATTGCCAACGGAAAAGCGAGTTGTTAGAAACATGAACGTTGAAAAACTGGTAAAGTGACCAATCATGTCTTAATAATAAATAATGATAATGCTTGTTTATCTGTGTCGCAAGTTCACTTTAATATTATTGTTTATGTATTCAATAAACCTACCTTGCATTCTCGGAATAAGAATAATTTCACATATACCAATTATTTTACATCTTAAAATACAGATCGTATAAAAGTAGAGCACATAAGTGTGTAAATATACAGGGTGTTAGTTAAGTATGTTGCCACACTCAACAGAGCGATTCTTTGGTATATTTCAAGTAAAAAAGTCCATATAAACATGTGTCCTAAACGGCTTACTTTCGAAAAAAAACAGGTGATTGTTCGCAAATGTTTGACGAAACAGTAAATTGCGTTGGAGATATCTTCCTACATAAATATGCCTTGCTTCACGTGAGTTATCATTCGCACAACCGTAAACAAAGTGACAAAGTCAAAGCCGAAGTCACAAAATCCAAAATAGACTTCAGTTCTAATGTTAGCTTGTACGTTTTCAGGCCAAATTGTTTCAGTCCATCAAAATCGCAAGGTGGACATTTTCAACAATCCATCTAATTGTTTTATTTCATCAGAAGAATTGAAGCCTGTTTTTTTTTGTTTTTCTGTTTTTGATTAGTTTTTGACTAGTTCAAGCTGTATTTCTTTCAAATAAACAGATTATTACTACACGTTTAAATTTTTTTATTTCGAAAACTAAGCCATTTAGGACACATGTTTATATGGACTTTTTTATTTGAAGTAAACCAAAGAATCGCTCTGTTGAGTATGACAACATACTTAACTAACACCCTGTATAGTTATACATATACAGACATATATTTAAATAACAATAATAATGCTTTGCTAAATACAAAAGTAATTAATTAAATTAATATAAAATTAAATAGAAAATAAATAATTAATTAAATAAAATAAATAATTATTAAATTAATTGTCAATTTTAATAAAATTGTGTGTAATATTTTATTACACACTATCTAAAATACATTAATTGTATTCCATTTTTGTACAGAAAACGGATAAACTGAATGGCACTACGTCAAAGTAAGTTTCTATGTTTGTATAAATTTTATGTTTATATTATATTAACTGAAACATTGATATAAATTGTATTAGTAGCAAAGACTTTCAATAAGAATTAGTTTCAAATTTTTAAACAATCTGATCTGGAAATACGTATATTGATCTTTGGTATAAAAATGACTGTTTCATATCTTTTGTTTAGAGCACCGTAAACACTGAAGAAACAACTATTGGGAAAGAAATACAAAGGAATTCAACTTCATTGAAGACAATACCATTTTGTGATCTCAATACAGTTCTCGGTATCATGACCTCGATCCTCGCCAAGGCTGCAATAACACCTTAAATGTAGACATAATATTTCGTACTTCGTCTTTATATGTTTTTATTTCTTTATCTCTTTTTCTATTTACTCCTCTATATTTTACACAATGAAGATGAGAATTAGCAACAATTTTGATAATATTTTCTTTAAAAAACATTATAAGAGGTAATATTCGATGAATAGCGTGTTCGAAAGAAAAAAAAATTACGATGTTATGTTGTTACAATGTCAATTAAATTCACGAATAAACTTTGACAAATAAATTGTACCTGTATGATACATGAGTAATTTCCCTGATAGCATCAGAAATTAATTTTTCCCGATGGAAAATTAATTTCTGATTCGTAAAGCTGTCGTAAAAGTCTAACCCAAAAAGAGCGAACTCAAATCTACTATTGGCAATTCAAAAAAGGCAGGATTGTCTAGTTTGTATACTTACGGGGCCAAGTGTTCACCGCGTGCGTAAACATGTCTTGCTAGTTCCAGTCAATTACAAAATCGCATGCGATTGCAACCGGCAATTTCATATACACGCGAATTCTTTCGGTTATGACGGCCGTCACTCGCGAAATCGTGCCCTGGTGCAACAACGGCGTACGTATCCGCGAAAGAAAGTAAGACGAGGGCATGAGTGCAGCCAGTGTGAGTTAGTTAGAGCGTGTGATTCTATGCACTCGGAAGTGAATACGATAAAGAATCGAACGTACGATTATCGCACTGTTATCTTCACTAGCAACGTGCGAAAATCAATAATAAATTCTTGCATTAATTATTAATTATTCGCAAGAACAAAGACTTGCGATTCCGTTTGTGTTAATTATCATAATCATACATTACCGATAATCCGAGTTTTTTGAAGAACATTTAATCGTTAATCTTGCAAATCTTACGCGGTTATAGATATACGTTCGAAAACAATTTAATAATAAATTGTGTAGGAAAACATATTTAATTAGATTGATCTAACGATATGTATAGAGCGATTTAAAATTATAATGTAAAATGCGTACACAAAAAAGAAGATTGTCGCAATTATATCGTTTTTCTAATTTAATCATTATCATCTGTATTTAAATACAGTTTACAGACTTGTTCTTTTCAGCTGAATTTCTCAAACGGTTCTTCTTTTTCTCTTCATGTTGGAGAAAAAAGAGATAAAAGAGAGAAAAAAAGAGATATTTTTCATTTTTGTCACCTTCTTTTTTGTCACTTTCTCCTTTTTTCATATAAAAACTGTGCATAAGAAATAATTGCTATAGCTTCTGAGATTTGTCACGATTACTTTTTTTTTCACTGTGTCTTTTCTAACACTGACACATTAAATAATAGTCTACATTTATATGATTAATTATGCATGTAATGTTGATATCAATCGTATATTTATTATGTTAGGCCAATATTAACTCAGCAGTGGTAGCCAATGCATTCACGAAGTGTTCTCTAATGGCAGATAATAATCGCTAATATGAAGTTTTCTAATTTTTTCATCGTATATTAGTAATATAATCAATTATATGAATACTTTTTTGCGTGTGTTGAAACAACTGTCGACACTTTTTGCGAAGTCTCACTTTTCTAAGACATTAATTAAACCGAGGCAAGTTTTTTTATATGCGTCAGAACACTTCTTTGATATACGTAAATAAGTAATGTGGTTTCTTTTTCAAGTAGTGGATGACAATGAACAAAAGCATCAGCAAAATAATTGCTTGTTTCTTAATAATGGATTTCGACAAAAAAACCGGGGAATAAACAGCGTATACCCTGTGGATTTATTTACGCATCATATCCAATCGTAATAATTTCGCAATTAGTTGCTGAGGAACGGCGATAGCTAACTTTAATATAATTCCGAGATTTTAGAAATGCAATTGTAACATTTATATAACGTATATTCTCGCCTGATGAGCGCGCCTGGCCGCTTTGGTGCGTACGTGATTCATCTTTTTTTGCTCTGATAAACAACGAAATGTGAAACTTTCTTTTGAGGATCGATCGTGTCTTTAACGTTCGCATATAAATAAGTAAAAAATTATGTACTTTTATCATGTTCTTTTGAATTGTAATTTATTAGCTTTTTTAGCTGGCTCCAGACGCGTTGGCCAATATATGTCAACTTTATGCACTACACTTGCTAAATATTGATCTACATTCATATATGAATAATTATGCATGTCATATGTATGTACGTGTGTACGTATATGTAATATTAGCTAATGTTGGCTTACTTTGGACGGGTCGTTTGACTCCGCCTTAATAAGATTGCAAATTAATTAGTTAATAATCTCTTCCTCATAGAGACAGAAATAAATCTTTACGTTAAATTCTTTGCATAAAATCAATAAAATTTGAATATAATTTATGATAAACAACTCCATATTTCATTATAAAATTTTCATATTTAGTCTATTATTTTTAGGAAGCCCACAGACGTTGCACAATATGTGAATGCTTGCTTTGCTCTGTTTAATGTATCTCTGGTATATCGTCCAAAATGTATTTTTTTACGTCATGTAATAGACGGGATTTCTTCTGACTATCTCCTATAAATTAACGCAGCTCGACCAATTTATTAGTAAAATTTGCCCAAAAAATTGCTAATCATTCAGATTTTCTTTTTACGTCGTACTATAACGAGCAAAGTAAGAGTGGGGCATCCCTATAAAGGAGTATAAAGGAGAACCGGTCCACGTACGAGAAGTAATCGTTCCCACTCCGTTGTTCATTTGCCGTCTCTCGAGTTCGCGGCTCCGATCATTTCTCTTTCTGCAACAATCCGAAAGTCATCGTTGCCGCGATCGTTTGCACGTTGAGTGTCTGTCTGTGCCTGCAAATCGTTACACATCGGTCAAGGTAAGTTTTTTTATAATATATATGGAAACCTTTTCTTCTCACAATCTAGGAAACACTCAGTTGAGATCATTTTGCATGCATATCATATCGCGTTAATATTACTACACAATATTATAAAGTTACATTCAGTGAAATATTCTTTAACCCTCTACGGACCGAACTTTTTCATGATTATGAATATAAAAAAATTTATGTAATGTGAAATCAACAAATATCAATATATAAATACAAATTATATGCCTCTATCTGCAGACAACTTGCAAAAGCATTCACTTTGATCTCAGATTAAAATTGATAACTGCTACTAAAAATGTTATTGGTTACTAAAAAGACATTATAATTATAATAAGATGTATACGCCACCTTATGGTAAAAAATTAAATAAATTAATAAAATATTGATATATTAGTATGTGACTTGAAAGTTAAATATCGCGCTTAATTCTTATATTAATATATAATAAAAAGAAAAAAGATTGTACGTTTCAAATTTAACGCGGAACCTTAATCATTATCCGCAATGTCTTATTTCACTCTTCGAAATTTTCTTTAACTCTTTTATAAGGTAATTCTTTTTAAAAATCCGGGTTATCTTCATTTACTCTTACACATTTTTTCCCCGTTTATATATAATGTAATAAGACACGACACAAATTTATTTTGTATTATAAGCATATCAAATAACCATATAAGAATGTTGAATATTTATAAAGTTGAAGATTAAGATCTTTTATATTTATGAGAACAGGTTTAAATCTGTAAATTCATATATATTTTTCTTTAAATATTACTTAAATATTAATTTTCCTAAATCTTTAGAATTATATATTACTATTATTTTTTTTAAACCTTTAATGTTTAATTAAAATTTAAAATCAGGACTCTCTCTTTTTGTTTCTCTCTCTCTCTCTCTTACTTTTTTCTTTCTCTCTTTTTCCTACTAATTTGACATTATAAATTTCATTTCTATTGTTTCAAATCACATCCTTTGATGCTGTAGAGATAATAGTAATACAGCGCCTACAAAACGTTAAAAAAGTATTATAAAGAATACATATAAGCGCATTTTTAGCACTTTGCAGGCATTACTGTGCTTAGGTAATGTTCTAAGCCTTGTCACTAATTTTTCGAATACTTACAGACTTTCACGCTTGTCAATTATCTTGTGCTTTACGAAAAGATAATCGCGATAATAGTCTGGTGGCCAAGAGCGCTTGCGCCATAACTATTTTAAATTAAAAAAATCTTTTGTTTCTTTACTTTGTCCTTTTACTTTGTTTTTTTTTAGCTTCAAGTTCTTTATTCTTTTTTCTTTAAATAAGTATTTTGTTCTCGAGCTCTGCGTGGCGAGGAGAATATGTCCTATAGTTTTCTATATTAATTACAAGAATATGATCTTATAAACTTTTCATATGGCGACTAAACGGGTCATAAAAAACGAATTTCGAAATATTGCCGTTCCCGAAACGAGAAGGGGTAAAGATTAAGAAACATTCTCTCGGCTTCTACGTACGAAGCCGCGACGAGTTAGAGAAAGTTCGCGTTGAGCAAGCCGCTTTGGTCAGCATTAATTCCTGACATAAGAACGATGGGTATCTCAACCGGTTGTGCAATCCCTATAGTGCACATTGCGCGCGTAACACGTGTAACCGAAAAGGAGTCATAGGCATTATGCATACGGTCGGGACGATGTCGGATTTATTTTGCAAGTTATTTAATTTTACGCTTTCTAATCCTGAAAATGGGGGACACATATTTATATTTTTTTACTGTAAGAATTCTCGGTTATAGGGAATCCTCGAATTTGCTTGTCTATGTTTGGTATCATATAGGTATGTTCCTACTTTCTTATTACGATTATTGTGTTTGTAGATGCTGCTAATACAGCCTACGGAGGAAATGTCCAAGCAGATACGAGTGGAGTTGAACGAGAATGTAGCAACGCGCGATAAAGATCTCGAAATGATCAAAGAATGGCTAGCTAAGCAACCGCATTTACCTAAGTTCGATGGTACATGCAATTTTTGTTAGATATATGTTAAATGACATAAAATTATATAATCGCAAAGGCGATCTACAGTCTGCATAAAATTTTAGGATATAGAATCTTATTTATAATTTTACGTACCGCATATTTTCACATATACGACAAAATCTTAATGTATATTTTATTTTAATTTATATTTCATTTTATTTTAATACATTATTCATTCTCTTTAAATGTTTAAAATAAAATTCTAGTTTTTTTTAATTCCAACATAAATTATATATCATCTTTAAGTAGATTTTTTTTTAATTAATTACTATAGATATACAGCCATCATGATATAATCTTATCTCTTTTTAGATGATCAAAGAATAATGACGTTTCTACGCGGGTGCAAGTTTTCCTTGGAGAAATGCAAACGGAAACTGGACATGTACTTCACGATGCGCGCAATAGTCCCTGAATTTTTCTCTAATCGTGACATCACAAGGCCAGCGCTGCAAGAAATAATAAAACTTGTGTAAGAATCGCAATTGTGTACAGTATACGTATGGCGATGGTTTAAGTCAGTTTAACCTTTAGAGGGCCGGCATTTTTGCCTTGAAATTTTGAATTTTTTAATGTAAAATTCATGTATATATTGAATGTTTATGTCACGAGGAGTCGACGAATTTTCCACTGACCACTATAGTCCGGTCCGCAACGAGGTGGAAAATTTTCATTTTTTGTTTTTAGTATTCCTAAATGTTTTTGATGTAGCAGAACACGTTTCTGAAATCAGATTATCGAAATTTTGAAGAAATAGTGTTATTTACCTAGATAAGTCTAGATAAGTCGAATTGAATAACGTAGACATTTACGTACATATGAAACTTTCCTTTAACGTAATCCAGGACTAACGACGTGGACGTAGAAAGTTATGTTGTTCCTTTTTTACATTTTATACTTTTTAATTTTTTTATTTATATTATTTTTTGCTAATTATCATTTTCCACCTATCAAGTGAAAATATTGAAATTTATGGCAAAGTCTGTATTGTATGAAAATCTTCAAAACACATTCTCAGTTATATTAATTTAATAATAGCTGAATATTTGATGGGCTGCGATGATTCAAGTTATACAGACTTCTGTTACTGGCCACTATAGTGGCCAGTCCGGCCCTCTAAAAGTTAAGATATCGATATTATTCGGAAAGAAATGGTACTCTTCTAACTAAACGGCAACCTTTAACTCTTCGTCTCCTTCCCGCAGACATATACCTCCTTTACCAGGTTTGACGTATAAGGGATGTAGAGTGATCGTCATGCGAGGAATCGATAAGGACGTACCAACTCCCAATATACCGGAAGCTATGAAGGTATAAGTTTATTGCGGTCATTTCATTTCAACAAAACTATACAGACTTTTGGCTATACGGAAGCAACGGTTTTGTTGAAGTATCTAAAAATTTAATTACAAATCTGATAATAATTTTGTTGGACTATCAAAATAATTATAGGATGCTCAAGCATGATGAGCAATGCACCGAAAAGTTTTGATATTCTAACAATCAGTTTGAGCGTTTTGCATAACTATTTGGATGGTTTTTTTTTTCAAAAAATTATTTTCAGACCTGTATGTAGTTAAATTTTTAAATACTTTAGCAAAACCATGGATCGAAAAACGCTTTCTTCAGTAAAATTTTGTTATGCCTGAAAGTGAAAGATCAATCTTATTTATAACAAAATCTTTCGTACTAGTGTTTAATATCCTTGAAAAAATACATTTACTCGTGTAGTTATTTCGATAAATTTATTCTGCTGTTCATAAATAACATTTTCACGTCATTCTTAATTCTTTTTATATTTGTAGTGTTTATAATTGACCTCGCTATATCGATTTCTATGATTATATAGGTTTTTAAAAACGATTTCATGTCGATACTTTATATCGACGATACTTCGTAGAATACTTCGTCAAAATAACAGACATTATTATCATTAAAGATAGTGTTCATGATCGGCGACATTCGTTTGAAAGAGGAGGAACACGGTGTGGCTGGCGACGTCTACATTCTCGACGCTGCCGTCGCGACACCCATACATTTTGCCAAGTTTACGCCACCTGTAGTGAAGAAATTTCTAATCTGTGCGATGGAGGCATATCCGGTAAAGTTGAAGGAAGTGCACGTTATAAATATCAGTCCGCTCGTAGACACGATTCTTAATTTTGTCAAGCCGTTCCTGAAGGAAAAGATACGCAATCGCATCTTCATGCACAGCGACATCAAGACACTATATGATTACATACCTCGAGAGATATTGCCGGCCGAATATGGCGGCGACGCTGGACCCATCCAGAATATACATGGCACGTCAATTTCATTATTTCTATTCATTTGAAGTTTAGAGTACATCTCGGAACGTATATTTTAATTTCAAACACATTTTTCTTAAGTATCTATATTTCGAGAAAAAAAGTTGTTAAAAAAACATTACATTTTCTTCATTAAATTTGTGAAAAATCCGGCATATAATTAAAGCAAAATATAACAATAACTTAATAGTTGTTATCAAAGTAGCAATAAGGCACATATAAAAAATATTACACTTTAAGTTTAACGTGAAGACGATTTCTCTAACTAATATCGATTCTTTTTCTTTACCTTTCAGACATGTGGATGAAGAAGTTGGAGGATTACGGGCCGTGGTTCGCGGAGCAGGAAGCTATGAAGACTAACGAGGCCTTACGACCAGGTAAACCAAAGACGCAAGATGACCTGTTTGGTCTCGATGGATCCTTCCGGCAATTGTCGATCGATTAAGACGTTTAACGCGATCCGAAATCGTTATGACGTAATTATCGCCAACGGCAGTCGTTAACCAGATCGTCAGCGTAAACTTCGATGTCGATCGATCATAAACTCCGTCCACGTTGAAAGCTGAAGCATTTTTGTTTCAAACAACTACAAATGTATCTCAAACTTTTGTACGAATTGTGCTCGAGTACCTTTAAGATAGCGCGATTAAATTCGTATAACTTATATAGTTAAAGCATAATATATTTTTACCGAAAAGCTTGCCAGAAAAATGACAGAGATGGTTTATTATTAACATTTTTCATTTTTTTAATGCGATAGTTTATTTATTTTTATAATTGGAGACGTTACGTCATTGATTATAATTCATTAGATGATAAACTTTAAAGAATTTAAGAAAACAAAATTTACCTTTTTTATACAGATATTTTTTCTTTTTATTCAACTTTCCTTTCCATCAACTTTTTTTCAGATAATATCGTTTGTGCTTTACTACAAGGCGCATACATAGAATAATCGAATTTTAATATTCTTTTTTAGGATTTTATGTAATTACTTTATATATAATCATATTAATGGCGAAGCATTATAAAAATCATGTTTTATTTTGTCTTCTAAATTAACTAAGTTTAGGAATTTTATTGCCAAAGTTGATGTCTTACAAAGGGTAATATCTCAATATAGAAATATTGTGATATAAAGTTTAGTCAAGCAGTACGTTAGAATATACCGCACTTTTATACATATATATACACATATATGCACATTAATAACTCTAAAACGCCTTTTCAATATATGGCATATTCAGCTTTGCTTTTTCCAATGTCTTTTCAATGCTTTTTCCATTGCTTATAATTTTTTTATTAATGAAGATACAATATTTGTTTGGTACCGTTATGTTTCTTAATTTGGCGTTTTAATCGAGAAAAAATTAATTACAATATATGTTTATTGTTATAAAAGTAATAAGCAATCAAATTGGGTTGGATATGTCTAAGTGTGTTGTTTCTGTAGTGAGGCGGTTTAAGAGTTAAGTTTATATTGTCATTATTATGTCATTAGTAAAATATGCAATAATGTTTGAAAATCAAGTAATGCTGAGTAGCGAGTAAATGTAGCAATATAAACAAATTCTGTAATAGTTCTGTACATTCTTTGCTTGAATCGTCGGCGATTGCATTCGGTAAACGTGCAAAAATGCGGCGCACTGATATGTACCTATCATTAACGTGATGTTTTCTGATACTTCAGATATTCTTTATTAATATTCTATCTCAAGAAATCGCGAACAAAGTCTTCCAGAATGAAATATGTAACTGTATATCAATATTAGTGAATAATTTATAAATAAATCCTAAAAAAAGAACAATTTTCCTCAATTGATATCGAATACGCAGACAGATTCTTTGCGTGCCACATAAGTGACTCATATAGCAGTATTTTCGTCAGAGCACGTATAAAAAGTTACATGCGATTACGTATTACAATAATCAGACAAGAAATTGCGAGAAGCGTTTTGCAATATACAATTTCAGAGACCTTGCAATAAAACGTAAGCCCTGTTCTTAGAAAAAATAGGTCCAGTTTAACTTGGCCAGCTGCGGTGCCAATCACCATTAATTCGTCGCGAAGTAGAACGAAAACGAAAGATTCGATAAGAATGTTGTATTCAGTGAAAGCTGTGTGTAGCAGTTAAACCGCTGTGCTGAAATTACTCGAGTTTCCATTTACGTTCACTCGACTTCCTGAGATAATCAATGCCAACGCCGTATTTCAATAATTCGAAAGTTAAAGAGAGAGAGTAACACTAAAATTTGTAAAAAGTATTATTGGGCTTAAAATAATTACCCTAAAAGTTTCTACGAAGAAACTTTCTTTCTTCTTTTTATTAAAACGAGATCGATGTGTAATTAATTTAAGATTGATTTATTTCGTTGGTTTATCTTAACATTATATTTAAAAAATTGCATTAACTCTCTTCTGCTATTCGAGAGCAACTATTTGATACATTTATAAAAATTAGCAAATTAAGAGAAATTTATCTAATTTCTTGTTTTCGGTATTCCTGCTTGTTTTCCGCATAAAGAAAGACATTATTTTTTACTCGCACACATTTTCTCTACTAATAATATTCTCTACTAAAATAATAAAATTCTATTTGAAAAAGAAACTGTTGTCAATACATTAATTATTTAGATTCAGTTTTCGTTAGTCACATCCTGGTAGGATTTGATAATTCAATAATGGCTTAATAAATACGAAAAATAAAAACGTATTTTTTGGGTGACACATCGACAAAACGACGACGATAGTGATATAATATTCTTTATGCTATCATATATGCGAGACGAGTAGTCGTCTCTCTTCCCGTGTGGACACATCCCCACTTCTTCATTCTTTTAGTCACTTGCAATCGTCATTGGGCTGGATTAAGTCAGTCAGTCAGTCAGGCAGCTTATCAATCAGTCTCTCGATTAGAAAGTTATTCGATCAAGTTAACTAATCAAACTTTTTTACAATCCGGGATCAATAAATTATCAAATTTTACTGTCAGAGATGACAGTTAAAATCAGACAATACAGTGCGCGTACAATAATAATCTAATCGATGTTAAACAAAAAAATAATTTGTGAAAGTAAAGAGTGTTATTTGTTGTCATTTAATAATCGATTAAAAATCGTCAAAATAATAAACGAAATTATCTGGAGTTGTGATATTAATAATAAAGATAATTTGCTACAAATATAAAAAATCAAGAAACACTATAAAGTCACAAAAAATCAATGAAATACTTCATAAAGAAAATATGCTAATAGCTTCTGTAAAATTTATCAAAATTCTTATTATCATTTTTTTCTATTTTTATATAATTATTTAAATTAAATTTAAATGAAACCTTCTTTTTTATATCTCTCTTCTCTCTTTTGCAGGCGAATTTTTTAAATATAAAAAGTACTTCAGTTGTTTAAATCGAGTTTTACAGAATACTTTGACTCTTCTTTTGCTATATAATATACTATTATATATGTGACAATTAATAAAAGTTTCCGAGCGTGTCCATCGAAGAGACTATTACTTTCCTGGCAGAAAAAACTCGCTTAATAATTACGGAGACTTCACGTTCGACCATTCGTATATATTTTGCATTTTTCTTCGTTCTGTAAGTACGATTTCTTAATAATTTTTCAAGCATTTGCATATACTTTTCCCTTGCTTTCAATCTCTTACGTACTATGTTGAATGAACTTGAAATTTGAAATACACTTGCACTGAAAAAAAGATTGGCTGCTGCAGCCAATTAAAAATACTATGCCATATTTTACCATCTAATTTGCTGCAGCAGCCAATCTTTTTTTCAGATGCAAGAATAAAAAGAATAAATTTAAATGAAGAATCATTCAAATTAATTTTAATAATGCCAAATTAGCCTGTTGCTAAATTTTAAGCAGAAATAAAACTTGTTTCAAATTTTTACATAATATTAACCGGTGCGGTGAAGGAATGTTTCCGACTAAAATACTGTATCTATATATATAGTAGATATACATATATGTATGTATATGTATACTGTAATGTATAGATTTCTAGTTATAAAATTAACATATTCAAAGCTTCATAATTATAACTTCAATTTGCTTAAGTGCTGCTGTATTATTAATGAGGAAAGCACATTGATAGCGTTAGTCTCTGGATTTTCCATCTTCATGTTTTGACATAAATTATTCTATAATAGCCCACACAACGGTTTGATAACTTATGCAGCATTCAAGCACGACAGTATCGACATTAATCTTCGGTAAAGTGCATTTAATAAAGACCTAAAAAATTGCAAAGTAATCTTATATTTAGTGTAAATGATATATTTATGCAGTGTAAATTATTATTAACGATGTAGATATGATTTGCAATAATTTCTTCGCTAATGTATGTCTTTGCTAGCTTGGCAGATGGATCGATACTCTTGAATATCAATATAATGAACATACGTATACAATTTAAGTTTAATTATTACTATCTATATGTATTATATATGAAACTACGCAAAAATTGAGATTATCGCTTCATTAAAATATGAATCGATAAAACAGAAAGTATGTTTTAAATAATCTACATGTAACATTGGAGATTTGAAATGATACGCATGTAACATTAAAAAGCAGCTGATTTTTCAACTCCAGGCATCATTCTTCTGCCAAATCGTGTCGAAAAGATTGGATGTTTCTCATGTTTCTGTACGAATCGCTTCGACCAAACCTCTCATTCGAATCGTAGAGATAGCGGCGTGATCTGCATTTAAATACGATCTACAGAAGGAAATCGACGTGGTGGACAAACGAAGGGAGAGTGGGAGAGTGACAGCCAGACGAAGTCCGAGCGATCGAAGTGACGGTAGAACGAGAGAAGACTGAGTACGCAACCTGTGCATAGCACATTCTGTCAGTGCTGGGTATACAAATACCGATGGTAGAAGAGGCAACCTTTGGCCTCTTAACAAATAACGCGAGGAACGGAACGGTCCGCGATAACCGTTCATTCTTCCGCGAGTCTTCCTCGAGATCGCGATGCAGACAGTCGGCGACATTTAAGCCAGTGATCGTCGCTGACTGGTACTGGAACAGCTACGGTGAGTTTGAATTTTAATGTTATTTTGAATGCGACACACACACACAGGATATGCATTTACATTTAACATCTCTTAAAGAAAATGTTTTGTGTATATCAATGTGTTTTTATTTAAAAGGTGTGCTTGTGGTATCGAATTTTGCCGATTTCAGCCTCTGATCATTTGATGATTTATCTATAATGTAGATTTATTGTAATTAGGATTAAATTTGTAGATCTAGTTGTTTCTTTTATACACACATCTTTTGCACTTCCTGCACAAAAATATTTTATTATTCATTCAGATACTTTATTTATTCATGTATGATTAAGGCTGGGCTGTCCCACCTTTCGATAAATTTCAGCTTACGCGTTCTCGCTCTCATTCTCTCTCTTTGAATAGCATCCTCCAGCACATTCGTAACACTGCATCTATCAATAACTTTAAGCAAGGGTTGTATAATTACCTATTTAGCAGGTCTGATTAGCTAGGTCTCGTTGTTTGTATTCTAACTATTTTTTATTATTATATTGTAACTACTTTTTATTCTTTTCTTACCATGTACTATCTTATATATTATACGTGCTATCTTATATGCTATTTTATACCTTTTTCTTTATTGTAATATTGCTTGAGAGGATGCTAATCCTAGAGCTCTCAATAAATGGCGATCTCTCTCTTTCTCTCTCTCTTTTGTCAATTAGATAAATTACCACGTAATTTCGTTCAAAAGTGGCACAACCGATCCTTATTATATTGTTTACATTATCAATTATAAATAGATAAAAAAGATTTTACACCTGAGATTTAAAAAGAGTAATCAACTCAATATTATAATGCATTTTACAAGACATGTTTAACATTTTTTCTATTAATTTCTTTTTAATTCCGTGAACCGAGAATTTTATTCCTTTACAGAAACTTCACATCTGTTCTCAAATTTTATTTGTTTTCAGCTTTGAAGAAGAACGAAGGATTGACATTTTGCGAAGCAGAACGCAACGATTTCGTATACCAAGGTGTGCTATGCCGATTCTCGACGACATTGCAGTATAACGGACACACACGAGATTTCTGAATCGACGTGATCGGCGCGCGCCTCGTCGCGTCGCGTTCGCGCTTCCGGGACGACAGAATCGCTAAGGCAGAATGAAGCTCGACCTCTTCGTCACGTGCGTCACGGTGAGTTTTCCCGGCCAATGATTCCTGATGGTCACTCGCGATTACCTGTTGCATACCTGCATTACCTCATGTTGCCTCGAACACGACGAAACGCTGCGAAAATTTGTGGTTGAAATAAATAACAACATACCGTAAGTTACAGGAAGATAATTGCAAACGATTTTTTAGTGAAATATTTAATTGTCATTATTTACCATGTTGCTATTATCATTTGTGTCTTTTTTAATAAAGCGGAATTTTTTTTGGAATCATTAGCTTTGCACTTTTAAGTGTAACAATTCTATTCGATTAACCTTCAATGGATTGTCATCAACGATTTTTTTTAAATATCTTGGTTCTGCATGGAAATCATAGTGGAAAATTTTTCAGTCCGTTTTCGTCATTTATTGTTAGATTTTTCACAGATCTTAGACAGTCTTTAATCAGCGCGCGCGCGTTTTTCTAGTTAAAATTTATACTGAAAAACCTTATTTTTTTTTGTCTGAATTTATACATATTTATATAGATATTCAAATATAAATAATAAGTCCAGAAAGCAAATTAACGAAATATTGGTAGAATTTTTATCGAAAATGAAATTCCATTCTCAATAAGCAAGAAACATTTTGAAACATTCCAGTAGTATTACAGCAATGTTGTAACTTGGGAATTCCTACGTGAGCGTCAGAATTTCTCTCTCTCGGAATTCAACGTTTTTGAAACGGTATGTTCGAAACGAGAAGAAATGTCTCGCTATTTCGAAGCTCATCAAGAGAACTATTATAAATTTCATTCCCATTTATAATAATTCGCTTGACGAAGTTTGAAACAAGGGAGACATTTCTTCTCGCTTGGGACGTATTGTTTCAAAAACGTTGAATTCCGCGAAAGAAATTTTCGCGCTTATACGTAGGAATTCACAAGTTTACAATAAGGTCGATATTTGCCGAAGCTATTGACGTTTGTCATACAGTAGTTATACGGCCGACGAACCGAGGATTTCATGGAAACCTGGAGAACGCTTTGACGACGAGGAAGCAGGATCAAACGCAGCTACAAATACGCTTCTTCCTTCCTTCTCAAACATATTGTTTCTCGAATTCACGAATTAGCCATTTTGTTTGTGGTGCTCGTCATAGAAATTTATAAATAAATATACATAAATCCAGAATATGACAAGAAAATGAACTTTTTCATATAAAACGTTAATAAGATAAATTAATCAAATATTGTTCAAAGAAATGTAAAATATATATTTAAATAAAACAGCTGTAAAACATACAGGGTGTCTCACAACTACCGCATGTCCTCTTAAAAACGTATTCATGAGGTAATTTTGAGACGAAAATCCTAATACAAAAATGTCGAGGCACAATAGTTTTTGAATTATAATTAGTTAAAGATAGTGTGTAATTCGAAATTATTATAGCTTCGATATTTTCGTATTAGGATTTTCGTCTTGGAATGTTCAAAAGAATCCAGAAATAATAATAGAGGCCATAAAAGTAAAATGGTTTTTGACATATATTTAAAGTTAGCTTATAATTAAAAAAATTATTGTCTCGATATTTTTTCGTATTAGGATTTTCATTTCAAAATTACCTCAAGAATATATCTTTAAGAGGAAATGCGGTAGTTGTGAGAAACTCTCTATATTTAAACGAAACGGATTATAAATAGTTAAAGAATTCGCTAAAACAATAACGATTGCAAGAGCATTGAAAATCAATTAATCATGGCGCTACTCTCCAAAATCTTTATTTATCAGAAGAGAAGTTAATTATTTGTTGATTAAAGTAGAATCTTTCCTATAATTTGAAAATCAGTATTCGTGATATTTCCAGAATAAAGCTTGTTTAAAAATAAATTATTTATATATAAATTACACGTCTCGCAAAATCCTAATTGGATTATTGCGACCGACAATGCGTTTTTATCTCTTAAACGAAATGTGCTTTAATTTGCTTTAATCAAGGTAGACGCAGCTGTACGAGAATGCGAAAATTTAATCCCTAATGAAGGCTTGTGAATGAACGAAGATTCAGCTCGCAAATGAATCGCGTTTAAGTCCGTCACGTAATTTGTACGTGTTCTGCGGATTTATCGTAGCGATTCGCACGATGCTGTCACATATAGTCGGTATATATCATAAGCAAAGAACAAAGATGTATATATGCAGATATATTTTGTGCCGTCATGGCTTTTTTGACAAACGAAAGACATATGATTGTAACATGCATACAAAATATATATATTCTACAAAATAAATGTATTCTATTTCACAAAATATATCTTCTCTCTTCTTTTTCAAAGTCGAATTCCCTGAGCTTATTCTTCAAGGGGAAAAAATAAGTGTTTGTACATATCATTACTTCCCAATTTTTATATTTATTTTGTTATTTTACTCATTAAGCATTTTGAAGCGACTTGAATTCTATTATCTATTAAAATAACTGTTATTGTTCAGAATTGAACTCATCGAATTTGGGAGAAGACGAGTATTGAGCACTTCACAATTCTCATTTATTTTATCACCATGAATCTTGTTACTTTTAGTTACGTTAAGCAATCAAAGTTACTCGAAATGACAGTCATCAAATTAATTATTAAATAATTAAAACAGTACTTTAAAAAATGTGAGTGTAAATATAACAATTTAACACTAAGTGGTGTTTATGTATAATTCTCACTGTGTTGGTGTTAACGTTAACATCAACATGGTGATGATTTAAAACCCCATTTATATCGAAACACCGTTATGATGTAGATTTAAAACTCACAGTGTTAAATCCACGTTATGTTTATATCAACATTAATCCGGTGCAGAGAATTATATATATATAATTCTCATAAATATCGCATGGTGTTAAATTCACACCCATATTATTTAGAGTGTGGAGATGCGTGGCATCACGTTGAAAATTGTTCAAAATTTTGTTTGTTTTTCTGGACTCCCGATAAAACGGAAAATCGACCTTATTTTTTTCTCCGGAGCGTAAACCTTGATTGCGCAGATTATATTATGACTGTAGTCTACATGGAAAATTTAAGACTCTATACGACATTGTCCTACATTGCGCTTCGTCCAGTACACGTGCACTGAAAATCATTATATGCTCTCTCCCTGTAAACGTTCGGTCGTTCAACAATGATATTAAACGCTCGTTAATGTATGATTTATCGATAGATTCTGCCGGTAATATTGATTACGTCTACGTGCGAGATAAACGCTGTCCCGACAGAAGACGCGAAAGCATTCGAAAACGGGAACGATTACGGCCAAGCTCTCAAGTTTTCATTATTGTTTTACGAAGCGCAGCGTTCTGGTAAACTGCCGAAGAACAACAGAATTTCATGGCGAGGCGATTCCGCGTTATACGACCGCGGTTCAAATGGCGAGGATTTAACCGGAGGATACTACGATGGTAATAAGTCAGTTACGTTTTAAATCACTGCATAATTCGATATGTTTATGATATAGTTATTTAAATTTAGAAAGAAATATGTCAAGATTACGATGAAATCTCTCTAGAATGAAAAAAAATATATAATCCATTTTGCAAAATTAATTACTCTTATTCTATCAGCTGGTGATTTCGTCAAGTTTGGCTTCACGATGGCTTTCACAACGACAATTTTAGCCTGGGGAACGGTCAACTGGCCGGAGGCTTATGACGCCGCCGATCAATTGGACGAAATTCGTAGAGCTATCAAATGGTCCACCGATTATTTTATCAAGTGTCACGTAAGCGAAAACGTTCTGTACGGACAAGTGGGTGATTTTCCCATCGATCATATGTTTTGGGGAAGACCCGAGGAGCTGAACACTACCAGACCAACCTACAAGATTGATGCAGAACATCCTGGTAGTGTCGACACGTACTTCTCTTTTCAAATAATTCGTTTACTTATCAGGAGATAAATGTAGAAACTTAACACTCTGGACGTATTCGACTTATGTTGTCTCATCTATTATCTTTATTATATATTGCAATCTTATAATATATTCTATTTGCTATCAATCAGGTTCCGATCTCGCCAGCGAAACGGCCGCCGCTCTCGCGGCTTCGAGCATCGTCTTCAGCAGCGTCGATCCTAAGTACAGTGCCAAGTGTCTCGAACACGCGAAGGACTTGTACAAATTCGCTGATGTTTATCGCGGTCTTTATCACGAAGCGATACGCGGTGCCGAGCGTTATTACGAAAGCACGGACTATGGCGACGAACTAGCATGGGCCGCAATTTGGCTTTTCAAGGCGACCAGAGACACAAAGTACTTCGACGACGCAGTACATCATTACCAGCACTTCCATTTGAAGGAGCGGCCAAACGCATTCTTCTACAATAAGAAAGTCGCCGGTATCCAGGTGAAATTTTTTATTTATATATTATTTTGTTCTAAGATAAACATTAAAAGGGTACCAATGTACTTAAGGGAAGAAAATTTAGAGGTAATAAGAAAAGGGAAAGAAATGAGAGCACACATTAGTAAAACTGAGGTGCAGAAATATGAAAGAGACTAATAAATATTGGTTAGGGAAAGAGAAAAAGGTAAAGATAATATAAAACCTTATATAAAGGATTGTGTGGAGATGGGAGGTAGGTTCGATGAACTATATAGGAGAAGATAAGGGATAGATTATAGATGGGCTATATGGGAGGAAGAACTGGATGATATTAAAGGTCTAGAGTCATAAAGAAATTGGGAAGATAGAAAGATGATATTAAGAAGAAAGAGAAAAAAGGATAAAGAATTAAGTTCAAAACAGATAGGGAGTCCAAATAAATAAAGAAGAGGCGGGAAAGTAAAAAATGGCTGTAAGAATAAGGCTGTGAATAAGTAGGAGCAGGAAAAGAAAAACAATAAGATAAGGTAAGGGAGAGGAAACTATAGATAAGTGAATTTAGAAATTAGATAAATAAACGGATAATTAAAGAAGGTACGCGAGGAAGGTATGGATGGATAAGTGATCGAGGTAAGACGAAAATTATAAACCAAGTCCCCTTCTTGGCTGTATTATACGCTGAAGTTAATAAACTATAATATTCTATTCTATTATTTTATTCTAGTAACATATATTAATCTAATGTAATTTATTTATTGCGGAAGAGTTGTCATTCTTCTCTCTCTCTCTCTCTCTCTCTCTCTCTCTCTCTCTCTCTTTCTCGACGAATTTGGCTTTAAAGTAAACTGCGTAAGGAAAGTTGTAAATAATTCGCTAAATAATATTATTTTGTTCTCTTCTGATATTTACAGCTAGAATACATTTTTTATCGCTTTTCGTAGGTGTTGCTGGCCGAATTGACGGGACAGTCCGAGTATCAGAATGCCACCCGCGCATTCTGCGACTTCTCGGTGCGACAGCAGAAACGTACACCGAAAGGCCTTTTGTTTATCGATAAGTCCGGTACTCTTTCTCATGCCGCTAACGTAGCCTTCGTCTGCCTCGTAGCGGCGGACTCCCCGGAAATCGGCGAATCACAGGAATATCGCCAATTCGCCAAAGAACAAATTGACTACATGCTTGGTGGAGCCGGTAAGACCTGAGTTAAAAATGTTCCAAAAAAGATAAAAATAGCTTATTTTATTCATGGAATTGCTATATTTCTTCATTTTTATGTTTTATATCATTAACTCATTATTAATTATTATGTCACTGATTAAAGATTTTTATATTGTTAAATATAAATAAAATCTAAATATCTGGCAATCAATAAATGCACACCCCAACAGTACAAAAGTTGCAGTAATATTGCCACAATATTGTAGCAATATTACACGTTACAGCAATGTTGCAGCAATATTGCTGCAAGTTTTGTGCTGTTGGGACAATAACGATAATAAATTTTCGAATGGAAGTATATGTTTTTCTTTTTCATTTTCATCATTGAATTTGCTTATTTTCCAGGAAGGAGTTACGTGGTCGGATACGGTAAAAATTCACCGAAACAGCCGCACCATGCTGCCTCTTCTTGCCCCAATAGACCAACATCCTGCGGATGGCAGGAATTTAGCAAGAATGCCCCGAATCCACAGATCCTTTATGGTGCTCTAGTCTCTGGACCAGACGAGGTGGACTTGTTTAAAGATTATCGCGAGGAATACGCCTATACGGAAGTCACACTGGATTACAACGCTGGTTTCACCAGCGCGCTCGCCGGACTGTTGCAGCTGCAATTGAAAAACGTGGATACAAGACCTTCAAAAGGAAATTAATTTGTAGTTAATCGATAGATGAATTTCCATGTAAAAACGAGGCTATCGTTGATTCTTTGCAGTGATATACAAAGAAACTTTTTAATATTAAAAACCACTTTTTGACTTAATTTTACAAGACTTTTACTTAGACATTAATTTTATATTAGAAATCTAATTATGTATTATATAAATAAATATATATTATAT
Organism: Mycetomoellerius zeteki; assembly: GCF_001594055.1. Taxonomy (NCBI): domain Eukaryota; kingdom Metazoa; phylum Arthropoda; class Insecta; order Hymenoptera; family Formicidae; genus Mycetomoellerius; species Mycetomoellerius zeteki. Next base: position 283,503 of record NW_017257296.1, read on the forward strand.
ATTATATATAATTTTTATCTGTTAAATATATATTGTTGATATATGCCACAATATTGCGATAAAACCAAGCGTGTGATATAAAGCTTCAGATAATAAATATGTAAGCTGAGATTTTACGTCATTAATCTTAAGAATGTTTTAAATTTAATGAAAACTTTTTAAAACTAAATTTATATAGAAAATTGTAATACTTTATCTATGTTAACAACATTTAATTAAATGTAAATTGATAATGTCGAAGCAGGAATTAAAAAATAACATGCGAGCGTGTCAACACAGTGTTCGCGTGTAAATAAATCATCGTTTTGTTCAAAATAATAGAATTTAATTTCTTATTTGCAGTCCAACAAAAACTGAAACAAATGCATTTGACAAAATGTAACGAGACTTTTTCAGAAGTTGAAATAAAACAATGCTTAGATAGTCATTGATCGTAAGCCTACGTGCATGCGCGAACTGAGTACACACAATATTGATCGCGCGAACATAAACAAAAACAAATGGTAAAACAACTTTAAAAAAACAATACGCATAATAGATTATACTTAACATTTTTCTATGATATTTGCGCATTAAATACGATATTTTTTTATTTTTAAACACACAGATTGTTTAACAATTTAACGTTAACAAGATACCATTATTCTTATCTGTTTTCACATTCTCTAAAAATATTTATAGGAGATTGAACTATTAATTCATTATTATTTCTCATTATTGTTTAATGATTATGCGAAACGTTGTTTCCACGTACACTAACTAACAAGTCAAAGCACAGTGTGTTTTGTCGACCAGCTGTATAGTATCTTGTTTCTTTAATAAGTCATATTAAAATGACATACGTGTCATCGAAGAAGCAAGTTTCCGCGAAGCGAAGACGTCTATCTATAATTTTACAAGAGAAACGCAGAGATAGCAGTGAGAATTTGCGCTGTATAAATGCCCAAGCTTTTCAAAAATAAATATGCAAAAAATAAAGCAAGATTTATTGAACATTCGTGATTTAAGTCTGCCCTTTGATTCGTGTAACGTGACAATAGACTTGTTCAACGAAGCGTAACGTTAGCGACAACTGCTGTGTTGACAATAAGCTTTTCCATGAGGTGGCTCTTGTTACAATCGCGCTTACATTACACGCTATTACGTCTATAGCTGTATCGGCACAGATGCACCGTCGCAATTGAAATAAGCGAGTGCCATCGGAACTGTCGTCATGCGGCGCGAACATACTTTTATCTGCAGTTTAACGTGGTTTCTTCTCTTCCTGCTTTCCGAAAAACTTCTCGCGAGCGGTAAGTTTAATCCCAAATTCTATGAAAATTTATATACTTCGCTTTTCCAAAAATTGCGATAATTTGCGACAGGAGAATCAGGAAACGATTATTCGAAAGGATGCGCTCATCTACATTGTGAGAATGGTAGCCATTGCGTAAAACGGAGATTTTGGTGCAAGGATCCTCCTTGCCCTGGCATGTTGTTTTGTTCTAAATCGAGAAGAGGTGAAGTTCGAGAAGATAAATCGTTTTGTCTTCTGTCAGATAGAAATTTGCCTATTTTAGACTTCAATATTTATCACAATTTCTTCTGTATTTTTTTAATATCTTTTGTGCATTTAGTTAATTTCAAATACTTTACGCAGTATTATATATTGTAAGTGTAGATTTTTTTAAGTCTGCCTATTTTTAGAATCCTTGAAGGGACCTCTAACATGCGACACTGTTCGTTGCAACAAAGGACACGTGTGCATCATCAAAGTTCTGGGATGTCATTGGGATGAAAGTAATTATCGTATATTAACGGATTAATTATATGTCTAGAAATGTAAATAATATATATTGATTTTTAAAATTTTCTTAGAGTGTAAGCAACAATTAGCGCGTTGCGTATCGGAAAAAGAATATTACGAGGGTGCAGCTTCCTGCGCCGGTTTCGAATGTCCGTCAGGAAAACGTTGCATCTTGCGAGAAATCTTCTGCGTTAGTCCACCGTGCAAATTGATCAGAAGTTGCGAAAATGAAGAAGGTCACATCAAGCAGGAATAATTAATTTAATTCATTCTCAATCATATTTTCACGTATTTTTTCATGAATTTTTTACATGTTTGAAGTTGTTTAAACATATATTACATATTTAAAATATGAATTATTAATTATACTAGCTTACGAATTTTGAATAAATTTTAATGCAAAAAAGGAAATAACTTTTTTAAGCACATTTTGGAGCGATGAGTTTCAAATCTGCCATTAGAAAAGTTCCATTAGGTCAAATATATTCTTGTATATAATTTTGTAAACTAATGTTATTAATTAATATTAAATATTAATATTAATTATTAGTAACAACTTTAATACATATATATATTTTTTTTAAAGATATATACCCGATTTATATATAAAATGCCTGTTAGAAAATTATTAAATTTATACATAATAAAAATAAATCAACGTTTTCAGATGTGCAAACTTGGTTCGACCAGTGCAAAAGTTTGAAATGCACCTCGGAATACGAGTGTTTCTTGCGAAGGCCAGAAAACAATTGTCGCAATCCGTGCACACATACGCCTGATTGTACGCTCACCATAGGTTCGTTGATGATAAAATGATAAAACTATGTTCACGCATTGGCAACAATAATGATTCGATATAATTCTTTTCGTAGAAGATGAGCTAATCAGTAAATATTGCTACGGTTGGATCTGTCCACGAACGCAAAAATGTGTAGTGCGGATTGTAGATTCGTGTAAGGGTTTTAATTGTACCATCGAGCGATCCTGTCGTGCATCTTCAGTCTCCATTAAACGTAACGCGAATAACGAGGTAAGTATTTTTTCATTTAAAAAAATCGCTATAAATTACACACAAGACTCACTGCTAATTCTAAACAGCAAATTTTTCAAGAAAATTTGCGAAAAAAATTGCAAAGGATGTTATATAATCAAATTAACTACATAATCAAATTATTTTTATCTTGTATTCCGACGACGATTTTTCCGTCGAAACAAATCCGCGAGTTCACTAAAAATAGACTAGAAAGACTCTGACAGAAACAAATGTAGGTCTCTAAGCAATCCTCAACCAGAAGAACCTTGGTGCAAGCCGAGAGGGAATTGATTCGCCAGGATTCGCTAGAGAGAAGAACGAATTATCCGAGCACAAGCAAAAAGGTGGAGGATTTTCTTATATGAATGAATTAAAGATTACAAGAAAATTCAGTTCCGAAAGACTCGATTATGATTTCAGCCGACTTTATCAGTGACTTCAACGCGGAGACAAAGTATTGATTATGCAACCTCTATGTAAGTTAAGAATTTTCCATGAACACTAATTAGTATTTTAAAGATATGAGATGATTATTTTGCAAATGCTTTTCTGTTGTTTCTAATGCGTTTTTTTTATATAGAAAGCAAGGGACAGAAGTTTCGTTGACTCATCAGCAAATCGCAACAACGAGACCAAATTTAATCACAGAATCATCAAATGAATTATATTTGACGTTGCCTTATCCTCAATTTCGATTGAATCTCAATAAACCCTTTGCAGTCAACGATGACAAAGTTTTCCAGGTATTAATAAACCTATACAACATAGATCATTTCAGCGGTATTACAGCAACATGTAAATGTTATAGAAATATATCACTCCTAAATTCTTTAATTAAGAGTTCAACTTCTCCGGCAACTGATGGGAAGACCGAGCCAACTATGTCGCGTGATACGGATAAATTAAAAACTCCAAGGAAGATCTACATAACAACCAACGACGAGTTCCCCCTTCCCATGATGTTAGAGGACATTAACTTCTTTGACCAAGGTTATCCGATCTGGATAAAGAACGATCCGTATCGTTCGTGGGAAGTGAAGGACGTAGAGGGATGGAGATACCACGCGCCGCAAGAACCGTACAAGATTTTATTGCCGCCGTATGAGCCGGTGATCCTTGTCGAAGATATGGGAAAACGAGGACAATTTCTACCATTCTTCACCGACGCATTCTTCACTGACCTTTTTAGCGAAGCGGCTTCAATACCTTTGCCAGAAATAACACCTGCAGGTATTTATGTTGGTTGGAATTATGTTCTGATCAACGATTAACATCGCAGAAACTTATGAATCTGAGTTGCGAGAAATATTAAGTGTACAGCCGTTGTCATAAAATCCCTTAAAGACAAATTCGTAAGACACAATTTTGAGTTAATTTTTCTTCTACAAAAACCATTTCCAAAGACATACTATAAATCACTTTTTGCACAATTTTGAATTTTTTTATCTCTAGGGTGTTGCGTATCTTTATAATGAACTTTAAATTTAAATTGTGTTAAATCTACTTAAAATTAATTAAAGAATACAATTTTTATTAATGATGGGATTCGGTTCTTTTATAGCGGATTACTAATTAGTGATTACCGATTTAAAAATCAATATCTGGATATTTTATAATCTGCATAATTAAGTTTTTTTATTTTTACGATCTAAATTTATTTAAATATTTAAATAAGATATGTTTTTTTAATTCATTGTATAAATGTTATTTTAGATATTGAAAATTCGAAGACGGATAGTACTTCGACGATTGCAGATAAGACTATTGATTATACAAATATAAGTTCTACAATTGCCAAAATAGAAAACATCAAGACTCATAACGACCAATTGTCCAACGATTATAAGAGTTTCCCGATGACGGAAAAAACAAGCACTGCTTCGCTAAATATTCGTAACAAAGAACTGGATAATTATGACGTGAGTACGCTTCAAAGGATTATCTTTCAAACGTTTGCACACACGAGGACATAAAGGCTTAGCCATCTAAAGTTGCACGCGGTATTGAAGAAGGTATAAGAAGGAATGAGAAGAAGGAATGAGAAGAAGGTATGAGGACTGGAAAGACATGAAAAGATATAGCTAGACATTTATGTCCCCGTGTGTATGCACTTTCAGTGGATAGAATTGGTGTGGCAATTGTTTATTCCATCATATTCAAACCGTAGGACTACGAGTGGCGACCGTGGTATATGATTCATGATTATCTGGAACGGAATGAGCCCCAGTCAAGCCGCGAAGGATCCAAATCAAATGTCGCTGATGTCGCAATTGATAATTTGTGTAAAAATGATTCTCTAAAATTATGCTAGATCGCATAATGTTAAAACAAAGTAACACAATAAACGCAAGAAAATAAAAATAAAAATAATTAGATATCAAAATTGTTATACAAGAATTGTATATAAAAAAATTTCAAGGCTCTGCGAAAAAACACAGATTTAATTTACCTAAAAATGAAATAGAAGAAATCTCGCATACTTTTATGTAATTATAATGTCTAGTTTCACAGCAACGTGTCATTGATGTTTACAGATATAGAAATGATACGTTGGCCGACACAGAAACGTCTGCGAGAGGCCAAATTACGGACGAGAAGAAGAGTCGAGTTTCTGAAATGCGATACGTAGATGGGCGCAATAAAAATATTGCAACATTCAGTCCACCTGCGTCAACGGGGCAAAGTGATTACAGCACTCGAGACGAGAAACTCCACGGTCTCGCAAATTACCCTTATGACACGATATCCGTTCACTGGGTTGGCAAATCAAGTCGCGAATACGGAGGATCTTCTCTAAGGTAGATCTTAAATGTTTCGTTGAACGAGGAAGGAAAAGTTTGGTGCAGGTATATACGGCTCGCGAACGATGTCTCGATATTTTTATCTTATTTTGGATGACTTGTGAAACCGGTTCCGAATTTCGGTTTCAGCGTGATATGCTGATCACGTTTCTTCTCGACGACTTATTCGACAACGAACGTCCAGTAATGCAGCTCCTACGAGACATCGCCTTATTATATCCGTAACAATAATATGAGAAACCGAGCATCGACGAATATTCCAGTCACGAGAACTATGACAACATCGGCGGCATCGAAATGACGGGATCGTGATGGGAAACGGTACCTTTCTGATCGAGTGCAAAATTTATGGGTGTTTTTTTATTACTTCCCTGTCGTCGCCTTTCCTTTTCCTTTCCATAGCATCATTTTAGAAACGAAATCATTCGTTTGTAAATACTTCCGCGATTATTAGCCCGGAGGTAGAGTAAGCAAATATACAATGGCAGCGAGAAATTGCAGTATTTTGCGTACTTTGGAGAACGGTGTCAGGCAACGTGTCTGCGGAAAATGAATTTATCCCTCACGAATATCATTTCTCTTCGCACTTAGATAATATCATATGAGATAACCAAATGTATTATATCATCCTTAATTTATCTTCTCGTATCGGCTCGATTTTTTGCAGATTCAATTAGGAATTTCTTTCGGGCAATACATACTGTATTGACTAAATTAACCCTTTGAAGCATGGTGGTAACGTTACCACCTAAACTTCCTCAGTTTTTGGTCGTTTATTTGACTCATTTAGATCTGGCTTTTTGCATTTTCCTGGTGTCTTAGAAGTAGAAGACTATTAAAAAAATAGTTTAGTAGTTCTTATCATTTATTATAATAGTCTTATAAATAAACAAAGATCAAAAAAACCCTTTTTTTCGGAAAAATGTATGCTTCAAAGGGTTAAACAATTATCTAATTCGATTTATTATGATACTTGTTCCTTAATAATTATTTAATTTGGGATACTATATTATTATTCTTAGAACATGATAATTTAATCAACACAAACAATAGTCAACGATTAATGACGACATTCTGTATCACACACAGAATTTCTTCGTCATTAAGAGATCTTCAGCGGAAGCGTCCGCAATAATTTAATTAATGCCTACCGGTCCCTCCACCGGCGCGTCATCGTGAAATTTCTTTGTGATGCTAACTAGTCGTAGCACGTAAATTCCCGAAACTGTTCCTGCGAGTGCGAAGCAGAAGAGAGAAGGTAGGAAAGTGGTGGAAGTTGTCGAATATTACCACGGCGATGGAGAATGGTACCGGTCTAGTCGGCCGTTGATCGCGGTACCGCGAGCTACGCTTACTCTCTCGTGCGTCTTTTCCGCGCTGTGCTGCGGGCTGCCCCCGTCGAGCAATTATCTTTCGAAGGATACGGGGTTACCATCCTTGAAAGGTGAGTTCTTTGCCTTTTCTTCTCTACTCCCGTCTTGGTGAGAACTACCAGACCTTGAAAGCGGTGTAATTTTGGCGAGTCAAGATATGCTGTACGGGAGATGATATCTGTATCTCTTCACTCGTGACAGCAAAACCAGGACGGTTGATGCGACCCCCAGTTTCCATATTGTTGAAACATAAACATAAACTATTATCAATGAAGTTTTAATAGATTTTTCATTTATTTTTTATTATCATTGAGAGGAAGAAAGAGAAGGAAGAAGAAGGGAACGAAAAATTGTTACTTTAAATTAATTAATTTCGTAATTAATTTTGATTGTTTTATATAGAACTAGTCTACAAAATAAAATATTATATCAAACTGAGATAAATTTTTCCAAGTAATACTCATTCATAATTCTAACGACTGTATAATTATTTCCGTGCACATGCGAGAAATATGAAAATTTCTGATAGCGAATTAATCGATAAGCATCTATCAACTAAAGAAAGAAACGTCGTATATAATGTCTCATAAAAATACATGCATTTATTAATATATGTATGAGTGCTTGTATATTTACATATTTGACAGGAAAATGAGTGAAAGGCGTATCTGAGCCTCGTCTTCTTGTCTCTGATATGTGTTACACGTTTGATGCATTTTTGCAACTAGAAATTATGTCTTTGTGTAATATAGTTACTTATTAAATAAATGCAGCGATAAATATGCAGGATTAATTCGTTATCTGATAATCGTGTACCTTGGCATTAAGCGTCGTTAGACGTACCTCTCCTTTGAAACGTATAATCGTTACTGTATCGACATGTACGATGTCCTCATCGAATACGCATAATTCGTTTTTCAAGTCTATCGGTAGGACACGATATCCTCTCGCAAGTCCTTGAGAGACATATGCGTGTTTAAAGATCATATCAAGTCAAATCAATCACGTGAGAGACGTGCACGAAACGTGATGATTCTTGTCCGTTTATCAACGTAAAATTAAAGTTATATAAAGTTTTAAGATTATATCATAATCGCGCCTTGTTTTCTGAAGTGTGATTGTATATAATTATAAAAAAAACTGATAACGGTTTGTCGTAGACACGGTGATTTTTTCCACTAAACTCGTAAGTCTTGAAATTCATGAAAATTATAAAGCACGTATGACATAATTGTGTTTAATATATTTGCCTATGCCTAGCAGCTTTGCTAATTAAAAAGCGGCTGTGTTCATTAAAAAACAATTAGGCAGATATCCGGCCGTATATAAAAGAGAATTTTTAATCACATTGAATCGCAGTGAAATTTGCCATTATCGAATATCTCGTAATTATATAAAAATTAAGAATATTTAGAAGAGTCGTACGTTAAGATCTTACGCATAACGCATTGCATAACATTGCAATCAAATAGCTACCACATCGGAGATATCCATCGGAACTGGATATGTGTATAATAAGGTGAACATGGCAAAATAGATGAAATTGACATGGAAAATCACGTCAGGAAATATAACGTGGCGTGTAATATCTACATTTTCACGCTCGAGAATCAAGAAGCATATAGTAGTAATTTGCGGGAAATTATATTCTCTTTGTGGCGATTGCGGTGTTGTTAACGCCGACGTTAAGCATTTTTAAGTTACATAAATTCCAATTAACACCCTCTCAAGCGCTATGGCTTCTCGTGCGAACAATCATTACACCATCAAACTATTACGCGATTGATCGTACATTGCGTGTAATACACATCGGACAACAACACACGAATAACAATTAGAAAAAAAGCAAACCGTCAGTTAACATTCATGCGAGATCAGGGTAATCTGACGTGATCAAGAAATCAAAGCGTGTATACAAATCATAAGTACAATATTAATAAATTGTGTGCGACAATTTTTTGGCCTCTATTTCACAGGTAAAAATTTTGAAGAACCCCTTGACGATAAACACATACGATTTTGTCATCCATATTTTTCGCAGGTAAAAATTTTTTTAAATCCCTTGAGAATAGATTTAAAAAATATTTAAGGCTTAATTATATCTAGATGTCATCAAGAAATGAGGCGTGATGAGAAATGTCTAAGGAGAGAGAAGACTTGTTTCATTATCGTATACATTAAATTTACATATTGCGATAATTTGCGTAAAATGGGAAGCGAGATGCGTTCTTCAGAATTGCAGAATTATAAGTAAGCAATTTCTCAATGGCCCGTTGATGCTCAGATGCACGTACGTAAGATAATGGCAAAAAAATAAGCAAAATTATACTTCCATTACTCTAAACGATCGAAAATTACTTTGTTTATTCGTGATTTTCCATTTTGAGCGAAAGATATTCAGCGGACATGGACGACGCGCTAATTAATCAAGAAGCGCATTAATGTCGAGTGCGTAAAATAAATAATAAGAACGATCTAATTAAATAGGAATATCAAGCGTGCCATTTTGAAAGTGGTATAAATATAGTAACAAACAAAAATATATCACTCGATTTTATTTTACGATTTATATCCTGTGATGAAATTTAAATAAATATTATAAAATTTATTTTAAATAAATCGTATAAAATTAGATTGCGTTTCGTTTAAATCATTTGATACAAATCAAGTACGTGATTCAGAAATATTATTAATTGTTATATACCGTAATTTGTAGAAATCATCAACATTTCCGACATTTTTAAAAAATTCTAATTTCACTGCGAATCATCATTATTATTATTATTATACTGTTACCTTTGATAGAATATACAAATAAGACGAACTCATTTCCTACTTTGACTGTCGAGGCTTTGTTTATTACATTCCGCGTGGCTTCAGGTACATTATGGTACTTTAGCACGTAATTGAAGGAGCCCGAATTTGCCTGCAGCTATACGTCGAGCTATCCCTCGAGTGAATACGCTCCTTCGCAAAGCCTCAACACCGTTACGTTCACTGACCGAGAACCGCGCACTGTCTCGCCGTCGATTACGAAAGTCATGCTATTTTACAGCTTCTCCTTCTGTTTTCTTACCTCCTCACCGTGTTGTGTCAGGTACATCCGTGCGATACAACCTGTCGGATGTAATTTCGTTGATAAAAGCCGTATCTTATTAAAGATCTATTCCTCATTTTCGTCTCGTTAAAAATCCATTGAACTAATATCAAATTTTAGATGCAGAATTCATTGATCTGTCAATAAAAAAAATTTTAGCTCTGTCTTTTTCCTTAGTGAATTTGAAAATTTGTAGAAAAATTCTCTGAATATCTAGAAATTATAAGAAATAATCCGCGTATCTTTGAAATATAAAAAATATTTATAAAAATCAACAATGTAATAAAACGCTCGACAATTTGCAAAGCAATAATTTCCTTAGTAACGACCAAAAGCAAACAAGATGTTAAAAGATTCCAATTTAATTAATTAATTAATAAATAATATAATTCCATAAACGTTTCAATTCACAGAGTCTTCTTCAGTATGGTAAAAATACAAATAAACATAATATTAAAAATTCTAGTCATACATGTCGATACGAGATAATTTTTATGTCGTCAGTCTTCATCCGATTAAAATATAATGATTAATTTTGTCAACAACCATGTCCAACAATGTAAATCAATGTATTATTTGTTGGACATGATTGTTGACAAAATTAATCATTATATTTTAATCGGATGAAGACGAGATAGAAATTATCCATTATCGACATATATGACTAGAATTTTTAATATTATGTTTATTTGTATTTTTACCATACTGAAGAAGACTCTGTGAGTTGAAACATTTATAGAATTATATTATTAACTAATTAATTAATTAAATTGTAATCTCTTAACACCTTGTTTACTCGTTTTGGTCGTTACTAAGGAAATTATTGCTTTATAAAAATCATTACAATATTGACTTTGGCATTTAAATCTTTCCCATACAACACACTTTATCCTCGGGACATTTTGGAAACATCCTTAGGACAACAAACGTCTCCTGGATACATTTAGGATGTCTCTTGGAGGTCTGTGCTGTATAGTTCCCTTTTCAATGAAGAGAAGACGCGCGGCGTGTTGCTCTCTTTGTTTTCCACACCTCTCGTGCTTTCTCACCGAAAATTTAAGCGTCGCGTGAATGCAATCCCTACATACAATCGTTACGCTTCACTCGCGGGTTCGCGGTAGACATTCGGCGCGTTACGCCTCGCGCGATTATGTATCCGACTGTGAGAAATGTCGGAAGAGGAAACACACGGTGTAAAAAAAAAAGTTTCACCGCTGCATACACGTACGCGCGCATACAAGGCAGACGCGCATTCCGAGAGAGACGCAGAGAATTGCATTGTAGAAAGCACGTGCGACGCGCCTCCCGCGAAGAGGAATCGCCTCTCGATCGCTGGTCGAACGGAGCTGAATGAATTTACAGCTGGACACACTCCATTACGGGGCTGTTACACGTTCGACGGTGACGACGGCGACGTCGGTATGCGCACTCTCACTCTCGTTCGGGCTTTTGTTCTCCACGGAACGGAGCTCGGCTTCATGGTCCGCCGGCGATGCAGCGGATCGAAGATAAACGCGCTCTCGGCGGATTGCATCGGTGCATGACTGGTTAAGGGATATTGCTTATTGTTAGATGCCTCGGCTCCTTTGCTGAATGAAAATATTACTTTCGCGGATCACACGCTTTATCTCTCAAGCGGGCAATTAAGAGCAGGTTTGCGCTGCATGTTTCAACACCCTACATTTACATGGAGTATTTATGTATTGTTTACGTCGACTTTACACGAATTGTTTTCATGCAGACAATATAAAATATGTAAATTATCATGAATAGGATAATACAACACAGAAAGAAATAATTAAGTGCTATGGTTATTAATATATCTGACTTTTATATTAATAAATATAAATATATAAGCGAGAAGGAAAGTTTTAAGCAGTTCAACACTAAGACTTCTATATCGCTTTTATATTTTTATTTATTAATATAAAAGTCAGATATATTAACAATAAAACTTAATTATTTCTTTTTGTATTGTATTATCTTCATTATTATGTGTAATCAATACAATGACAAAGAACATTATATTCTTCAATGATCCATAGATTGTTTACACATAAAACATAGATATAGATTAATATATTTCGTGTAATCCTGATTAATTCTATTAATCAGTTTAATCATGTTATCTGCATAATCATGTTGCAGCAAAACGCGATGACAGCTACCGTTATCTTCGAGGTACACGAAGATATATGATTATCGCATAATTTACGTAATCACAGTAATACGCGTAAATTAAATGGTCATGCATTTCTGCGGTTAGTTATTGTAGTCGGTTGTGCGGCTTGGAGAAACGTTCTCAAATAAAATATGTTCTCCTTGGAATTAACGCGCGACGATTTGATAAAGTCCTTTCGCCGTCGATACCGACGTACGTTATTTACTATCGTATAAAAGAACCGAGAACGAACTCAGTTTCAATCAGATTCGCCAAAGTAAATTGTTGTCTTACGGTGAGCAGCACCTTTCGGTGTTGCAGCACCGATAAAGCCGATTTACGATGAGTCACTACATGATTGACGAAACACTAATGTTTCTGTTCTAGATGAGTTGCAACTGTCCGTTGACCACGTCCGCAGGACCCACTTTGGCCTCGACATGCGGTGGTTCGTCCTTCATGCTTTTCATGGGACTGCTCGAAGTCTTCTTGCGTAGCCAATGCGACCTCGAGGACCCGTGTAACAGACCTGCGCCACCGAGCAGTGTCAATACGAGGTAAATTTCATACAAAGACCGTCCTGGACTAGGCGATCGCCAAATATATGGGTCACGGGTAAATGAAAAGGAGATCCTAATCGACTTCGCCTTTGATGATTTCTTTCGACGGATTGCGCGATAACGGTAATCAACTCGTGAAGAATTATTATCTACGCGTATAGATAAGTACCTGATGTGGGTATATCTCTCGGTCATTCGTGCGACAATCAAATGTGACGTAAAATGACATCGTTGAAGGAAAATGAAAAGGATTTTAACGTTTAACTGTTATATTAGCTAAACACATAATGTTCAGTCTTTATATTTTATTTTTACACCTTTAATTTTAATTTATTTAATAGTCGTTATTATCGTGTTAGCTAATTTTTATCATGTGAACAATTTTTTACTGTTAGGGCAAAAAACACGATAGACAAAGTGTCGGCCGACTATTGTGTCATTGATGGAAAGTCCATGACAATGTATGTAACCATTGAATGCACATAATACGCTTTTAATTGTTTTCCGTAAACGACACAGTCCACCGATACTTTAGGTCTGCTCTTTATCGATAAACTCTCTAAACTGTTTCTTCCACTTCAACTTATTACACAATTTAGAGAGTTCTTCGATAAAGGACGGGGGCCTTTTGTTATGTGCTCTTGGCCTTACTAACGATCTATTTCAATTGTTTCTATACAAATTACTTTATCTATTAAGGCCATACAAAAAAAGCAGTAAGCGAATTGGCTAATCACAGTAAAGCCATAAGTAATAGCAAATCAAACATATTGATTTTCTTACCGTTTGCATTTTACTGCTTAAGTCTTTTTGTGTACCATTATCTTTATTATCTATCGATTCTGAGTGGAAATTATGTCCACTATGGCTACGTTCATTTTGTTTTTTTTATTAAATATTGAAAAAGAGCAAATTATACAAGTGCTGTGAACACCAAAGCGAACATAGCCTATATTGGATACTAAGCAGCTTCCATATACTTGTAATATTTTATGAAAGGATGTCGAGTTTCCTGCCTTATAATCGACACTCATATCTCTATGTACCATTTATGAACATCTTCGTTATTAGGATATTTTTATCAAATTAATTTGCTTATTGAAATATTACTGCGCCCTAATTAACTACGCGTCAATTCGTATTTGCCGTCTTTATTCTTTAAAACTTTTGAAATAAATTCTCACTCTAAAGAGTGAAATCTCATTGTTGCAGATTGCAAAGTGAGCCATTCTTTTTCAAGACATTCAATTTTCATTCTTTAGAGTGAGATTCCACTCCTAAAGTTTAGAGAATGTACATTAATTCCTGTCATATATGGCAAGTCCTATTTTATATTAAAAATGAAAATTAAGAACTCGGAAATTAGAAACGGCATATCTCCCGAAAGTTCAAGAATGTCGAAAACACATTCATAAATCTCGTGCTCGCTGAGTCACGAGTGTCCGTCGGATTGTCAATTTGTTCAACTATCGCGGTTATCAGCAATTACCCGGATAGCGGTAACGCGAGCTTAGGAAACTCGCAAACACGATTTCCTTGTTTTCGTATCGTTTGATCGTTCGATCGAGGTCGGGAGATACGGTCGCGAGGATGAATCTACCACCATCCCGAGCGGTTTCCTTATCTCGCGACCGCATTGTGCGCGCACTGAATGTAATAACACGTCGCACTTTTTTTTTCTCTCCCGCATGGGATCTTTTGGCACTTATCGATGAGAGAGATTTCTTCCGCGAAGAAGAAGAGAGCATCGCATCCGCGGGAAGTGTTCCGCGACGAATCCTAAATACGGATATACGATTGTGTCGCGGGCACACGTTATTCACGTAATATACCACAAAAGTACTACCGGCGCTTTTCTCGTTTCTCTCTTTCTTTCTCAGAAAAACACGAGCATCCACGCACACCTCTATATCCGCGAGATCGTTGTTACGCGCGTACGTAATATCGCGGGCTATTGTTCTGATGCATCTCTTCGTTGCGTCACATCTGGTCGCCTCATCGACGCGCACTTGCGCTGCACGCACCGACGCGCGAAAGGAGCAGAGAGCTCTTTTATACGAGAGGAAGAATTAGCTACGAAAGAGATGTGTACCGAACCATCACATAGAAAAATATCAATCTACCGCCAAGAAAAGTGATTACTCAATTTATTTTCTTTCTTTTAAGGATGTATCTGAGCTATTCCAAAAATAGTACCAAATTGATGAAACTTCGGGAAACTTTTCCTTTGTTATCTGTAATATACTAAAAAAATTTCAAGTAGATTCACTAAACCGTTAGAGAGTAATTATTATTTTAATTATGATGATTATAAAAATTTAATACTAATACTGGCCAATTAATAACTTATTGTAAGTATTAAAAATATTATTAATAGTATTTTTAATACTGAAAATAAGTGATTAATTGGCCAGTATTAGTATTAAAGTTCTGTAAGAGACGTTTTCTTACGAGAAATGCAACTTTGTCGAATGTAATTAGTAATAAAAGTATTGAAGAAAAGTACCAAAAATTTAATTTTTTTATACGTATAGATTTTAAATTACTGGAACTTTTTGCAAAATTAGATTAATTTTCACAACACAGTTTCAGAGAAATTATTATTCATAACAATTTTGCGGTTTTTGAAATGCGTCAATCACTGGCAGACTATGTAAGTGCGGCAAAAATAACTTTTTAAAAATAAATATATTGTATTATCTACCATTCATATAAGTTATCACTAGATTTACTACACGTTCGGCGCAGTCATGCAAATATTTCGAATTTAGGGGACTTTTGTCAATGATTGGGTTTCAGATACATCCTTAAGTAACGGTTATCTTTAACGAAGAATATTTTCTTGATAATAATCTTAAAATATACTTATTACAAAATTTTAGAAAAACTCATTATTATGTACTCAAAATACGAATTTATTTTCTTTCGAAGAATATTATAAAATTGATCGAAGAAACGAATTCTTTTCATAATAAACAAATCGAATTTGTTTTAATTTAATAAACTTAACTGAAGTATTAAACTCTTACTAGGATTCAAAATATATTTTGAATTTTAATGCTTCTAATGAACTTATGATAGATTTGCGGATATATAAACTTTTGAAATACTCGAAATAAGTAATTATTACTTGCGTATCTTTCTGTGTGCACATAATAAAAAAAGAGCATATAAAAATAAGTTTGTATAAAACGCGCGAGACAAAATTTATTTTAATTTATTTGATTTGATGTCTTTGATTTATTTATTTGCTCCTAAAATATATGATGTTCCAGAATCCTTTACGCCTTAATGTTACGATTGATATTCAAGTGTAAACGTAAAAAAACCTTGATTGTTAAGCAGTACTTTGTCGTTTCATATACTTTTGTCTTACCTTATCATGCGCGAAGGACACAAAGTGATCTGCGAAACCGCGACCGTCAAAAAAAAAAAGAAAAACAGAGCGTGCAGTGAAGTTATTATATGTCATACAAGAACCTGTTTAGCGAAGATGAAAACAGGTTTGATAGCGCTTATGCTTATTTCGATCTGTCGTTACATAGCCGACTGCACTTAGGCAAATCTGAGTTATTTGACATATTCATTCCAGTAAATATAAGTATGAAATATTGTTTGTTAATATGCATTTCCGTAGATATTGGTGACTTCTAAATGTTGGATTTTGACAGAGTGGTAGCAGCATAACGATATATAAGACGAACTAATGTAAGACGTATTGCATTTGCATCACATGTCTCACGATACGTTCAGTGTTCGCATAACGAACTAAAGATGACATTAATAAAATAAAATAAAATTAATAAAATGAAATTAAGATAAGACGTGTAAGAGATCCATATCTTTCGCGAGAAACGTAAACGATATTCATTCGCTAACGATTAAAAAGCGTCAATTTTTTAATAAAATAACTCGTTACTTTCTATTAATTACTATTTTACTTAAAAAATATCATTAAATATTGTTAACTATTCATATTTTCTTTATATTTCATTTTTGAAGACTTTTTTTTATCTTACAATAAGTTTATTTTCTATAATTGAAATAGTATATACTTTTGGAACTTAAAGTGAATAAATAGGTATTTGACATTTGACGAAAGCGAGACAGAAAGTTCTAGTGCAGTCTAATGTCGAAATGAAAAACAGACCTAATGTTTACGATTTAAAAAGCACTTATCTCTCAGTAATTTTATGGAGAAATTGGTTCCGGATTAATCGAAGATAGAATTGGGAGGAAGATGATCGGGGAGATTCTTATAATGTTTTATTAAGTATCTACGTGTACGCCGTTCTATCAAGTCTCGCGCGTAAAAGTATGCCATTGTCCCCTGTAGCGTATAAATACGGATACAGGAACGCCGTGGCATTCAGCTGAGAGCATATACCACGGACACTTACGATCGTCCCGAGCAACCTCCTGAGAAACCCGCCTTTCGCCCGATGTCAGTATGGAGGCGTAGCTAGAAGGGAAAGGGTGCACCGTCCCCAATACAGGGGCCTGGTGCGGCGCAAAATCGATCGAATTTGCCAACGTCGATGATGTAACAATCATTAGCTCACTAGGCAAATTATAAGAATCGAATAATAAAGTTTAATTAAACCCCAGAACGAGGCTTATTAAGTTATTGATTATGCAATGATAATTATCGATTTAATTATCCAATTAAAAGAAGAAGAAAACTTGTCATGAGGGAACAAATAATTCAGTTTAACAGTGAGTTTAATTTGTCATTTTTCCCCATTAATAATAATTTCTCTTCGCCGTCTCTCTAATCCAGTTTCTAATTCGTAAAAAGTAAGGAGATCACTTAATAATACGACTTTGCTGATTAATATGCCTTTCGTAAACGAGTATACGTCGTAAATTGTTGGAAACCGAGCAATCATCCACGACATTCTCGCTTTCGAAACGTCATTTTTCAAGGAGGACCGAAATTTCAGTTAAAAAAAGTTTGCAAATACTAATTGTAAGAGTTTTCATGCTAGTTCGTCGCGCTTCATCTATCACAAGATCAATGACCCAGCTTGATAATTAAGCGCAAAGGCTGATTAAAAACGAGATATGCATATACCTTGTCGATAAAAAATCGGACAAGATTTATGACATTTCTGTAATGTAACTGTTCAAATCGATGCCAACGCGATGACATGTCTCCTTCTCTAGGT
Source organism: Mycetomoellerius zeteki (assembly GCF_001594055.1). Classification (NCBI taxonomy): domain Eukaryota; kingdom Metazoa; phylum Arthropoda; class Insecta; order Hymenoptera; family Formicidae; genus Mycetomoellerius; species Mycetomoellerius zeteki. The sequence goes on from NW_017257296.1 coordinate 301,482, forward strand.
ATGATTTCGTAGTGATCGGAGGCGGTAGCGCTGGGGCGACCGTCGCGGCCAGATTGTCGGAA
>NW_017257296.1:301556-309041 GCF_001594055.1 Mycetomoellerius zeteki
GGACGAGCCAACGGGTACCCAAATACCTTCGTTCTTCTTCAACTTCATCGGCAGCGACATCGACTGGCAGTACACCACAGAGAGCGAGGACGAAGCTTGCTTGAACAAGGAACACAAAAAATGTTACTGGCCTAGAGGAAAAGTATGTAGAAAGAAATGAAAGAAGAAAAGAGAATGAAGAAGAAACTCCGATGCTAATTCTTCTAATCTTCTAGCAATTCCTTTAATTATCTTTCAATTAAATTCCTGAAATTATATCATGTGATTAAAAGTTATATAAATACACAATGTTTTTACTTTTAAAAGTTTTAAGTATTTTTCGTAGTTATAGAAAATACAAAATTAATGAATTTTCAATCGAATTATTGTTAAAGTAAATTTAACAATTTATAATTTTGTAGTTTTAATTAAAAATTAGAGGATTTTTCTTTGTCAGAGATACTTGTTAAGAAGTATCTATATGACACTACAGTATGAAACTGTAGATAACAACGTAAATCCGTAGGTCCTCGGCGGTACGAGCGTTATGAACGGGATGATGTATATGAGAGGCTCGCGCAAGGATTACGACGACTGGGCCAAGCTCGGCAACGTCGGATGGTCCTATCGCGACGTCCTACCGTTTTTTATACGGAGCGAGGATAATCAGCAAGTGAACAGCATGGATTACGGCTATCACGGGGTCGGCGGGCCACTCACGGTCATGCAGTTTCCTTACCATCCGCCATTAAGTTCCTCTCTCTTGGAAGCTGGAAAAGAATTAGGTATATACAGTTGCGAGGTTCGAGCGACCAGACAATTTTTACCTCTAAATTTATCAAGATTAATCAAAGAAATCCAAGATGAATTGCTTTTGTCTCACTTTTTCCTTTCCATTTCCGCTCAATTCTTAGTTCTCGTATTGTCTACTCACCGTTTGTCTTTGTTAACCCTTAATGCATTATCGTGTTCTTAAGCGGCGTCTACAATGAGATTTTAGTGCGTAAAATTTAAGCTTTAAGCCTTAAGCCATAAGAAATTAATCAATAGTCGATTATTCTCCTCACATTGATCCTCATCGATTGTGATTGATCAATTTCTTACGGTTTGACTTAAAGTCTTATTAAATTTAACGCAGTTAATCTTATCATAGACGCCATTTTAGCGGACTTACCCTAAAATTTCTAATAAACTCATTTGTCTATCTATTTATTTATTTATCTATCTGTATCAGGATACGATGCAGTTGATCTGAACGGACGAACCCACACCGGGTTCGCCATAGCGCAGACCACATCTAGGAATGGCTCACGTCTTTCCACGGCGCGCGCTTTCCTGCGTCCCGCCCGGAACCGCCCGAATCTCCACATAATGCTGAATTCAACGGCGACGAAGATCCTCTTCGACGAGAATAACAGGGCGGTCGGTGTCGAGTTCCTTCATGACGGAATGATGAAACACGTGTCGGTGGCGAAGGAGGTGATCGTGAGCGGAGGTAATTCCACCGATTAATTGGGATAACGAACACTCTTCGTCGTGTGTAATTTAAACAAGTGCAAGTCAGACAAATCTCTATGGACTTCTCCTTTGTCGAATGCTCGGATATATCAACCGGTTCTGTCTTATCTTTGACACGGAAGAAGGCGCCTCTGAAGAGGCGCAACCACATTCCTATTCATGTCAGGAATGTCACATATATGGAAATCTGTGTTTAGAAACATCACACGTTCTGCACACATATACAGAGAATCAGTCTCAGTTACTCATCCTTCCGCAAATTCTCTCGAGGAATAGTAATCGATTTCTCTCGAATAATACGGATTGCGTATCTTACGACGTCTTTGGGACGACTTCGTAGTGACGTTGAAGCGATAGAAGATAAATACACGCCGATAAATTCTTTATCTTTAAATACTCTACAATAGATAATAAAATTAAATTTATAGTAGACGAAGAAATCTTTTTTTTTATTTTTATATCTTAATGTTTTATAAATATTTAATTAAATGAATGAGTTTGCATTACCTTTTACATTCACGATATTATCCAATGGCCAAACCTGTAGGATTATTATTATACATTCAGCATTACGTGCACACAAATCTCTATAATGAAATCATCACGTTTATTCAGGTGCCGTTAATTCGCCGCAAATCCTCTTAAATAGCGGTATAGGATCTCGAGATGAACTCAATGCGGTGGGAGTGCCGGTTGTTCGCGATCTCCCGGGTGTCGGCAAGAATCTTCACAATCACGTTGCCTACGCGTTGACCTTCACCATCAACGATACCGATACTACTCCTCTCAATTGGGCGACCGCTATGGAATATTTGCTCTTCAGGGACGGCCTGATGTCTGGAACAGGTAAGACAGATTGCTCTAAACGTTTACTTAAAGATTTTTTAATTGTGTAAAAGTGAAACGACCAATGAAAAGAATCTAAAGAACCTTCCTAGGTAACATAAAAAATTTTTTAAATATACATGAGTATATATAAAAAATATTTACAGTTACATAATAATAAATAAAATTCAAGAAAAGAAAAGAACTATTAAAAATAAAAATTAGCAAAATAATAGATTATTTAACACTATTAAATAATTAATTATGTATGTAAAATTAAAATAAATATACATATATACATATAAAACATAATGGATACCTAATAAACGTTTTTTATTAAATCATTCGCTTTGTTTTACATTTTATTAAATTTTGATTAATTATTGATGTGTTTACCATATTTTCAAAAAAATATTTAATCAATAACATAATATAAAAAATTTAATTTCCTGAAACATGAATAAAGTTTAGCGTAGCTCTCGGTGAAAAAATCGAAGAGGCCGTTAACTTCGATCTTATTTGTATTTTTACCCAACCAGTATAAGCCATCATTGTCTCGGGTTATTACATTAGAACTCGAGACCTGAGATCGACTCCCTAGGGTTGCAATTTCATTGATCGGGGCAACGCGGTCGGGTTAAAGTGCTAGTCCGCTTCTCCTTCCTGTTTATCATGTCGAAGGATGTTGCATCTCCGAGCATTAATTCACGGGCTTCGTGCCACGAGCAGTGAAAGTGTATTATTGCACAATGGTCACGTTCGTGGTTCTGTCGACCCGCGATTACGTGACTTATCCCGACCGACAGATCTATTTACCGTCATCCGAATTGCGGACCGACTTGAAGCCGATCGTCGCCTCGTACGGTACTCGTGACTCTCTTCTTCTTACGATTTGTCAATGCGAATTATCTGATCCTCGTACCATGCCATTATTTCACATACACTCCATACATCATTATGTTCGAATATTATTTCTCAAGCTTTCTATGACCCGAAGAAAAAAACCTAACAACGAGACTGAGAAATACAATGATAAAAAACGAAATGTATAGAGATATTGATATAACATTAAAAGTTAATAATTTAATGATATATGAAATACGTAATATCTGACGTAACTTTTAGACATGTCAACAGTTAATAACTTCTTTCATTGCAATATTGTTAATTTAAGTGCGATAATTTATGAGAACATCAATGATACTTAAGGTTGATCATCAATCTAATATTTATATTAATCTTCTCTTAAATTAATATTAACAACTCATCCGCGTTGAGCGATCATCATGTACCTTTCTATAAATTACATTTGTATTTCCATTACATTATAGGTTTAATTACATCGCGCGTAAGTAGCGATTAAAAAAGATTGTATACAGGATTTTTCATAATCAGTAGACACAACTTCAGAAATAAATTCAGGATAAAAATAACACAAAAAAATTTATATAAACATATGTATTATCTGATCTTGTTTCCGAAAGTTACAGACGTTTCGTGTTTCATGAATTTTCATTACAAACTAGGCTAGCATAGCATCGTGACACATTTCTGTTTAATAGTAAACATCTTAATTTAAATTGATAGTAAACATTTGAATAGAATCAGCTAAATCAACCCAGTTTATAATGAAAATCAGTGAAACATGTAAAGGTAACTCAGAAAAGAAGATTATAGACAGAATAAATGTTTATATTTCCGTGTCCTGAATTCATTTCTAAAGTTATGCTCACATTTTATGAAACGCCCTATATATGATTAACCATTATCAGAGCTGGACAAAATAAATAATTAAAATATTTGAAATACAAAATACAAAATACTGTCAATCTTAGTATTTGAATTACAAAATTCAAAATACTGTCAATCTTTCGATTTGAAATATAAAATACGAAATGAAAAAAAATACTTTCAAATTTTTTTAAATACAATAAATTTTTTGAAATACAAAATACTTTTTTAATCTTTTAATTATGATAATATGTATCATTAAACTTCCTCAACGAAGTCAAGCCCTCGACATTGCGCGGAAATTCTATTTCACTTGTATTAGAGTTTCTAGAAGAGGCTCTTATTTCTTGATAACACACACTCTTTAACGTATACTTTAGACAGGGCTGGGCAAAATGCATTATTATAGTATTTGAAATACAAAATACCTTTATGTGCTCCTTTGAAATACAAAACACAAAATTGTATTTCAAATACTCTATTTCAAATGCAAGCATCTGAAATATGTCCAGCTCTGACCATAGTGAGGTACAAACATTTGCGTTTATTGTGTCATTAATAAAAGAAAAAATAAAAGACAGTACGAATGAAAAAGTTTATTCGAGGCCGTCAGGTATTTTGTTTTTTGCACGATCATCTAATTAACACGTTTAATTATATAGATAATTCTGATTGGGCGACATGTCTACTTTGCACTCCGCTCGTATATCTCTCGCTCTTTATCGAAGGTAGGAGAGTAACCGTTGAAAATGATGCGAGCGCATAGCTTCGCGTCGGGAATTCGCCGAGTAAATTGCTCGGGAATTTATGTAAATACGTACTCCGTCGCGTGTGTTATATCCGTAAAGTATCCCTTTCACGAGACTAACTCGATCATAACCCATAGCGCTTTTTAAGGTATCCAGCACGATCGGTAGCCTCGAGCTGTGCTAGTTTTTAACAAGCCTCACCTCCGAGGCTGAACTCCTTCATGTCTGAGAATCGCGTCTCTCGCCTCCTCGCACGAACGCCCGCGGCGCGGCGAGACGTTATAATGGGGCACAGTTCTCGCTAAATGCAGCTCGCAAAATCGCTTCTCTTGACATCAGCTACGCGAATCAGTTATGCGATTTGGAGCTCAATTAAATTACATAAGGATAATGAACGCGATCCGGACATTAAGTGTGTCGCAAAAACGTCGATTACATCTATGCTCGAAATACTGATGTTTCGAACCTCGCTTAACAGCAAAATCGACTAAACTATGAGTCAAATTAATGATTGAATTTTTTATTATTAATCAATTATTAATATTGAAAGTTACGGATTACTTTAAATAATAATAAATTTTTAAAAAAATTACTACGGATTGATTGTCGCTTTAATTATTGTAAAATAAATATTTGATAACAATAATTGTGACTGTTCTACACTGAAAAAAAAGATTGGCTGGTGCAGCAAATTAGATGGTAAAATATGGCATAGTATTTTTAATTGGCTGCAGCAGCCAATCTTTTTTTCTAAAATCATTTTATTACAATTATTATTTGTATAATAAATTAATAATGTTGTTATTAAATTTTTTTTGAAAACAGAACAGAACAAAATTCATTTAGCATTATATTAATGTAGGAATATCCGAGGTAACAGCAATGATAAACACTAAGTACGCGGATCCAAGAGAAGATCATCCCGACGTGCAGCTAATCTTCGGCGGTTATCTGGCTGATTGCGCGGAGACTGGTATGGTCGGCGAAAGGAAGGGTGCGAACCGCAGCATCTACGTCATCCCGACTATTCTGCATCCGAAAAGTCGCGGTTATCTACGCTTACGAAACAACGATCCTCTCTCGAAGCCGCTGATCTACCCCAAATACTTGACTCATCCCGACGACTCGGCAGCTCTCGTGGAAGCTGTTAAGTTCAGTATCCGATTAACGGAGGCCCAGGCTCTCAAAAGGTATTAACTTTCATTTCTTAGCAATTTTTTCGTGAATGTAAGTAAAAGCAAACGTTGCATTCTTTTGAAAAAATGAGAATTCCAGATAGAAGAGACCAAATATATCTTCCTGTTTTTTCCTATTGTTTCTACATTTCCTAAATAATCTCTTAAATCCATAAACGGTTTATTACTTGCATTTTAGATTTTAGTATAGAATTCTGTTTATAATTTTATATCTTGTATGTGTAAATCTTGAACTACATGTGTATATTTTAAAATAGGTATAAAGTAATTTAAAAAGTATATTTAAAATATATGTTTTACATATCTGTGCATTTTAATTCTTCAAATATTATGTGTTATAAAGTACATAAAAATATAAATGGAATTAGATTCTAAACTTTGACGCAAATTATAGATCGCCTAAAATGAACTCAATCAAATGCTATACTTTAATTTGTATTTTTTGTAACACTTTTTCAAAAAAATTTTTCTTATTTCTTTATTTTAACACAGATCACTAGTTTTTTATATCATAGATCACTTTTATTATAAACAAAAATGACTTAAAAATTTTAGATTAGTCTCAGGTTGTAAAAATATCTTGATTTATTTTCGCGGATTATACGGAAATTATATTATAGGTACGGTTTCGAGCTGGACCGAACTCCCGTGAAGAATTGCGAGCACCTCAAGTTCGGCTGCGACGCTTACTGGGAATGCGCAATTCGTCATGACACTGCACCCGAGAATCATCAGGCGGGATCTTGCAAAATGGGACCGCCAGACGATCCAATGGCCGTAGTTGACAATCAATTGCGAGTCAGAGGAGTGCGAGGTGTAAGAGTGGCCGACACAAGTATCATGCCAAGGGTTACATCCGGCAATACGAATGCGCCAGCGATTATGATCGGTATGTAAATCTTTTAATCTTTCTCTTTTTCTCTTTATAACTGTATATGTACATGTTGCAGGTGAAAGAGCGGCAGATTTCATTAAGAAGACCTGGATCGGTTGATTCGACATTGATTAATCAAACGATTCGATTGCACTGTCGTTTATTATTATTTCGTTAAAGACATTGTGTTTCTCACACCAGATAAATAAGTGAAAGAAAGGAATTTAGAAAACGTACAATATTTATATAAAAAATTATAAGTATATATATATATATAGTTATTATTAGATATTTTGAAAATAAGTAATGTAAAAATTAAGTGAAATACTCGCATGCGCGTGCGCGCACACATGTATACTATTTTGGGGATGTTGTGTTACTTCGAATCTCCGTAGATAAGAAATAGACATTTTACGTAATACAGATTTGTATGCTTTTTTATAAAATTTGGTCATTAATTAATTAGTTTAATTTAGAAATATTATGTGGAGTACCATTTAAAAATGTGTATTTGTTTATATACAGGGTGTTTCCAAATTAAATGGCAAAACTTCGGGAGCGTGTAGAGGAGTAAAAAACTAAGAAAAAAAGTCCTATAGACATATGCTCCTTT
>NW_017257296.1:309756-311920 GCF_001594055.1 Mycetomoellerius zeteki
AAGAAGTTTATTCTTCGCCTATTCAATCAGAGCAACATTTGAGAAATCGTATCGTAGCTGCAGCGAACAGAATATCGCAAGAACAGTGCCTGGCTGCTACAAGAGCCGTGTTTGACAGATGCAATGCTTGTATTGCTGCAAGAGGTGCACATTTCGAACAAAATCTTCATTAAAAAGTTTATAAATAAAATAATTAAAATAATAAATTAAATATATTTTTTTCTTTTTTCGTGATTTCCTGCGAAACAAAGCAAAAAGGAGCATATGTCTATAGGACTTTTTTTCTTAGTTTTTTACTCCTCTACACGCTCCCGAAGTTTTGCCATTTAATTTGGAAACACCCTGTATATATATATATACAGGGTTGGGTAGTGCTAAGTTAAAAAGATAAAAGTTAAGTTAAAAAGTTAAAAAGTTAATTAATTTTAACTTAACTTTTATTTTACAAGTTACATTTTAGATTTTTAACTTTTTAACTTAATTTAGTTACATTTTATCAGTAACTATTAACTTTTAATTTGATTTTTTTTAAATCAATCCTCAGACACAATGCGAGAGGATAATGAGTACATAATTTAGTCATTTTATATTGTATAATCGTTACTTGTGAATAAAAATAACCAGATTCTTTAATAAATATGATATGAGAAAGGAAAAATATGAAAAATTATGTAAAATGGTCAAACTTTTTCTTTTTCTTCTTTTTTTTTTGATTATTTGTTCGGACCAAATTTAATTTTTAACTTTTCAATTACTTTTTTTATTAACTTAACTTTTGATTCAATTAATTTCATTATAGATTAACTCGTATTTTAATTAAAATAAATTTTCAAGACTGTTAACTTTAACTTAACTTAGTTAAAAAGAAGTTAATTTACCCAACCCTGTATATATATATAATTAATCTGAAGAATTCTATCAAATTTATTAGCGAAATTTTATAACTTTACTGAAAAATTATGTTACATTTTTTTCCTAATTACACGACAATTCAGAATTTACTTCATACATATTTGATGTATCGATATATTTAAGTTCGTTTCATAATAATTAATAATTTTTCGGCAATTGTACACTTTTTAAATTAATGAGCAAATCATCTACAATTGCAATCTTTCTCTGCGTTTCCACCGAAAATAAATAGAGTAAGAAACTTCGTTATAGTGTAAATAGTAGATACATTGCCGCAGTGTATTCTACGAATCACTCGTAATGATGTACAAATAAAAAATATTTTCGCGAGATATCTCAAATCTTCTTTGAAATGTATCATCAATTTAGAATTCAATTTCTTTTCAAATAAATATTCCTTTATTTTAATTTAAAAAATTTCTAGGGTCAACCAAAAGTCGATTAACGAGGAATATCCGGAAAGTTTCAATAAAAGAAATGTTTAATAAGTAAAGTTTCATAAAGAATATACTTATATGTAACTTTAAGATTAATGTATATACAATATAAGTTGCTTTTTGCCTTAATAAAGTGACCTACAATGTTCACGAAATAATATTCATTGTTTTTATTTATTGATGGTAGTCTATAACATAAATGCTAATTACACTAGGTAACAAAATTTGATTTTTTTTTGGTATCACGAATGTGATTTATCATTTTCCTATGTATTTATGCCTACTGAACATGAATTCGTTACTTAAATTTGATTATTAGTTCGCATTTTTCATAAAAATTGTTTTTATGACATTGTAGCACCGCAGTAGCAAATTTTATTTCTTAATTTCGTTTATAACACGCAGAAGTATCAACTTTTAGCTTTAAAATGCATTTTTGTTTGTTACAATATCATTTTTTTATTTTTGAGATATGTTAATTTGAAAATGTAGCTCTTTCTCTATGTGATACATGCATTATTATTATTATTATGTTATTACATTATTACGAGAAAAGAGAGAACTATATTCAAATTAATATATTTTAAAAACGATGTCGATGATAAAAATGATATCGAAACCAGCCTAAATACTTTTTAAAGTTAAAATATTAATAGTTTCGCGTAATATAAACGAAACTTATAGAAATAAAATTTACTGCCGGTGTTACTATGTCATGAAAACCATCAAAATTGTCATTCTTTATATCTTTTTAACCCCATTTTTCTCAAAATTGTGATGTAATCAAATTTGGACAATGGATTCGCGTTCAGCAG